>NC_086154.1:225537229-225689729 GCF_035149785.1 Candoia aspera | reverse complement strand
CCTATTACAAATTTTTATTACACTCATTTTAAATTACCAGTAAAGCATCCATATAGCTAATTTCACTCAAACAGAAACATAAGCCAGATAGACCACATGCTTATGGAGATATCCCACATGTTTTTTACATACAAATGTCTGTATAAATTCACTTGTTCTCACTATTATTTATCAAATACAATTACTACATGAAAGCAGCACTCCCTATAGAGGCCATACGGATTAAAGTAAGTAGGGAACAACTAAAAACAATGCTGTTCATCTCTAGTATCACTCACTAAACCAAGAAGAAAATGCAGATTAGAAGGTATAGTTTCTCTGTTGCACGGCCTACTCAACATCCCCCCTGTAATCTGTCTGCTCCCTATTCTGACTATATTTAAAAGTAAAAACCTGGCTTGGACTAGATGGCAGGTCCTGTGTGCTGTATCATTTTTAGAATGAATGGTCTTTCTTTTGGATGCCTGCATTTTTTTTACTTGTATCTTTTAGTAATGATTTTGTTACTAAAGAGGCATCACAGAACAAACAAACAAAGGTTTCTAAAAACAAACTGCAGATCTTTTGAAGCCGCATAAAGTAGTATTGATGAGAAACTTTAATCTTCTCAACTTGGAAATTCATGACTTACTTTGCTAACAACTTCCTTCTTCAGAGAATGGAGGAAGACACAAGAAGATTGGCTATTCTTGACTTGATGCTTGGCAAAATAATTAGTCGGTGAACTGAAAGTAGAAGGAATTGAAGAAAAGTGACTATAAACAATTACAAGAAGAAAAAAAATGCAGAAAAAGCCAACATGACTGCACAAAAAACTCCATGAAAATCTGAATGTGAAAAAGAATACATCCATGGAGACATTACAGAGGTGGAGCAGAAGAGCAGAAATCATTTCAGAAATCCTAAGGTTTAGAATGACTTCTTGCTATTAAAATATGCCAAGGACAACAAAAAGGGACTTCAAATATATTTAAAATAAAAGGAGTACATACATTCAAACACATATGCATACACACTAGCTGCTCAGTGAAGATGATATAATATAACAAAATAAAATTGGACCTACTTCTTGTTTCTCCATCAAGTTGTGTTTTCTAACAAGCCATTATGAAAAACAGGATGGAGAGGCAAGATTGAAGGCTGAGACTGGTAAAAATATGGTCAGGAAATACTAATTTACTTTGAATGAATTGGAATCGCCAGAGCTGGATGAACTGTTTCCCAGGATACTGAAAGAACCTGATGATGGTCTGGCCGATACTTGATGTACTATCTAAGAAATGCTGGAGGATAAGTGCCAGATGATAAAGGACATAAATGTACAAAAAGGGCAGACCAATGAGTTTTGACATCAGTACAGCAGATTTTAAAGAATCAGTTTTTGTGATAATCCAAAACAAATCACTGTCTGAAAAACCTTATATTTTATAAGTGACTTTTTTAGTACATTGTAGGAAGTCTGTATACATAATATATCTGAATTTCAGCAAAGTTCTCTGTGACAATCTGATCAGCAAGCCAGTGTGAGCAGGATGGTGTAAAAATTAAGAGGATACATAACTGGCTCAGAAATCACATTCAGGGAGTACTCACTAAACTCAACTAGTGAGCAGATGCCAGAATATTCAGTCCTGGGAATCTACTCTTCTATATGTTTATTAATGACTTGGATGATGAAGTAGTTGGTATACACAACCAACTCAGTTAAAGACCAATAAGCAGTCAGGACACCTGGCTAGAAAGACAAGAGCCCAATCATTCCTTGCTTAGTTGCCTGTGCTCTGCATGGCAGACCACTTTGCCTCTGAAGATGCTAGCCACAGTTGCCAGAGAAATGTCAGAAACATCTGTTGACTAGACCACAGAATACATCTATAAACCCTGAAGCCCAACACTGCCCAAACTAGGACAGGTTCATAGAGAGGCAGAGATAATCATGAGAACAGAAACTAAGTCCAGTGAACAGAGGAAGGAACTGAGAATCTCTAGCCTTGAGAAGAGAAAGCTAAGGAGCAATATGGCAGCACTCTTTTAAGTGTCTGAAAAAATGTCAAACAGAAGATGTCCAAAACCTGTTTTTTATCAACCCAGATGGCAGGACAAGGAATAATGGCAGGAAGGCAGATTCAGATTGAAGTTATGAACAATGAGCACTTTGAATGTAGAATCAATAATTCAGAGATTGATGATCTTCCTTTATATGGATGTGCCCAGGAAGAGGCAGATTTCAGAGGCATATAAGGGCTTCAAGAGAAAGAAAATTGACCCAAACCACTTCCTTTTACACTGATTACACCAATGAGATGAGAAACCCTTTGTGGATTGATGGATGGATGGATGGATGGATGGATGGAATCATTGTATATGAAAGGCATATTCTGTGTCCAGACATTCTAGTAAAGGGTAAAGTTTTCCCTTGACATTAAGTCCAGTCGTGTCCGACTCTAGGGGGCGGTGCTCATCTCCGTTTCAAAGCCGAAGCACCAGCATTTGTCCATAGACACTTCTGTGGTCATGTGGCCGGCATGACTACATGGAACGCCGTTACCTGCCCGCCGAAGCGGTACCTATTAATCTACTCACATTTGCATGTTTTTGAACTGCTAGGTTGGCAGGAGCTGGGACTAGCAATGGGAGCTCACCCCGTCACGCGGATTCGAACCGCCGACCTTCCAATCGGCAAGCTCAGCAGCTCAGCGGTTTAACCCACGGCACCACCACGTCCCCCATCCAGACATTCTGGTATGGTTCATATATGATCCAAAGTTATAACATGGTTGATGTGTCTTTGTTTAGCATGAAGTACAAATCAAACCATTCTAGTTTGTAAAACCACTATTGTTTTCTTATCTTCTGCTCTCAAATCATAGTAAGCCAAAAACAGTTCAATTGTATTTAGGTTATGTGTGAATAAAAGTTTTCCAGTGATTCTGGATTAATTATTGGAAATCATTGGACCTCACCTCCAGGTCTAGCCAGATTTATTCTTTATGTGTTAATAGTGGAAAAGTGTAGTTGCTTGACATAAAATTTAAAAAATAAATTTCTATCTATCTATCTATCTATCTATCTATCATCTATCTATCTATCTATCTATCTATCTATCTATCATCTATCTATCATAAAAAATGAATGAGAGCAGAAATAAAATAATCCTTTTAGGGATAAATGCAATTCTGATAAGACTTTTGTTCATTCACATTGCCTGTAAGGTATATCACTCAAGTATGTATGTATGTATGTATGTATGTATGTATGTAATGGCTGTACCCATGGGAGTGATTCACTATGGAATTGTGAAGCTGCCCTTACAATTATAGGACAATCTAGTAATAAAAGCAGTGATTCATCTATGGATTTGGGAATGAGGTATGCTGGCATCAGTTTCTTACCATGAAAAATGTTATGGGCAAAAGAAAAATGCTTGTTCTGTAATTGGAATTCAAAAAGAATACTTTGGCAAGGCATCAACAAGAAGTTACCATTATGACATATTACTCACAAGGGCAAAGGCACAGTACTCCCAGGGGTCAGAGAGGCTGGGTAAGAGCCTGAAGACAAAGGAGGGGATGGGGGAGGAGCAGTTACATTTCAGTGCATCAGGAAGTAACAAATGAATGCCAGAGGTGCAGCACTAATGTATAAAAATGATCTTAAAGGAATTGTGGCAACAAGGTGACAACATTTATAGATGACAAAACATGATAGGGATCTGTGAAGAGTAAAGAACATCAGTGATACTTAAGGGATCAAAGTGATTGGACATAGTAAAATTAATTGTTTTCAAGAGCATCTAGCATTAATTCCTTATATTTATCAGAACTTTCTGAGTGACCTCAGGCTGTTCATAAAGAAGCTTGTGTCAGCATTGTAAGAAGAGCTCAAGCAAGTTACTTTTGTTTGTTCAACCACCGCAGTCAATACAACTAGAAATAAACTAAGAGTTACAACAGTTACAGCTATTAGCTGTCATAACATTATTACAGAAATCAATAGTAGTAACTTAGGTGCTTTGTTCCTTCCTTATTGCCTCCTCTCAATAAGATATCTTAATAGATAGAATTGCCTGAGGATTTATAAGTATAAATTAGTTCATCCTAGTGGAAAGGAGAAGAAAAAAAAGACTATGTTTGAAAGAGAAGAAAAGTACAGGAGAGAAACATGAAAACATAGGTCAGATAAAAGTATTTAAACTAATAAAGACCAATGCCTCCTCTGTGCATAATTGCTACAGATTACTCCAATATGTAGATTAGAAGGAGAGTCCTGTTCTAGGAGAGGCGGCTTTAAGGTTGCTAGAAACCCAGATTATGATAGAATCAGGAAAGCCTTTGTCCATGAGGAAGATTATATGTGGTATTTGTATCAATACATTTTGTCTTTATGTTCTTTTCCTTAAGGTTTTACCCATTAAAGTTCTTTGAGGATTTTTTTCCCCACTTTTTTTTTTTTGGTTTTCAAATGCTTATTCAGGGGCATATGTCATTTATCATGAATAACAATAGGAGGATAGCAACAAAAACAACATTAATACAGTGTAGTATATAACAACAATAGGTGAACTACATCTTCCTGTTGCCATTTTTACATTTCTTGCTCTCTAGAACCTTTGTATTTTCTGCAGCTTAGCTCTTGAGCTATGTTTTAATACTTCTTGAATGGGGGTGTTGATAATTGCAGAAAACAATGTCTCCAAGGGTTGAGTAAAGCAACTCTTATTATCTCCTACAATGTAAAGAAACTATGCTCTAGTCCTGTTAATTTGCTGTAAAATGACATTGCCCTTTTGTGCCACAATAGCACCCTGTTGAGCCTTATTTAATTTACCTATTATAAACCCTACATGGTTCTGAGTAGTGCTGCTCTCTGGCCAGTTATTTCTATTCTTGTATACTTGGATAGATTTCTCAATATGAAACACCTTCCATATGCCCTTTCTGGTGCTCTCTGCTCAGCACTCTTTTGAAACTCCTGAAAACAATATCACATTTCACAGTCTGAATGAGAATACTGTATCACAGGACAGAAGAAAGCTAGTGAAGGATTCATCATTCAAGCCAAATAGGATTTAACCCAAATGTTCAGCAGAATAATCCTTTACTTGCTAGGAACTGGTATGCATTCGTATTACTTTGAGTGTTTTACTCTTCAGCGCTTCTAAACATGGGACTCATGGAACTAGTGGGAAGTACTTTGTAATGATTATGAAAATTTAAAATTCAATAGCTATTTAAAAATCAGGTGAGGGATGAGAGGATATTGCTCTTTCCATTTGTTAATTTCATGCAATAAATCCATTTCCAGTTCACAAGTTTCTGTTTTCTCAAGATCCTTTCCCCATTTTAGGTATTCAGCAAACAAATGTATGCAGGGTGTCAAGGATCTGAATCTCACTTGATCACATATGATGTAATGTGGTTACAGCCCTTTAGATCAGGAACATTGCACAATCAGAGTTTCTTATCTCATGGAGAATTGCAGTCTTATTCAGATCAGTATAATTACATGCTTCCTGCAGACATTTCCCATCAACATTAAACGGTCAAAAGTGGAGGGAAGATGGGAATTATGCCTATCAACTTCCATGTGCCTATTTGCAGAATACCTAAAAAGGGTGTTTTCAGAAAGGGTACTGAAACAGAGATGACCTGGCTCTCATATACTTTACCACTATTCTCTGTTTGGGATAAGAATATGATGATTATTGGTAGAACTCCTCTCTTATCATTTTTTTCCTTCCAGAGATCTGCTGCAAAAGAAAGATCCATCAGCTTGTTCAGAACTGGGACTACTGTTCTTTCTTCCTCCAAGATTAAATTTCTACATTTATCCAAAGGCCGAGCTAGTCCAAACTGCTTATTTGTCCTAGCAATATGGGGCAAGCTTTCTGCTACTTGTTTCTTTCCTTTTCATAATTAGCTTGGAACCGTCTGGCTATTTCACAGAAATATGCAGTGTGACCATGATGATCATGCAGTTTTTGAATTCTGTGATCATGATGACCATGCAATTTTTGAGATAGGTAGGTAACGTAGGTCGGTAGGTAGGTAGGTAGATGGATAGATAGATACTATTTCCTCTTTCTTCTTGCCTGATCTATGGTTATTTGCTTACTTAGGTATTCTACCCTTATGGGTGGAATTCTATTGGTTAGGTTGGATGTAGCAATATCACTAATTCAAGTGTGTGCACATGTGTGTTATGCCTGCAGCTGAGTATCTAGTCTTGGAGGGGTGCAGGGTTTCACATTGTTGAATAAACTCATAACACTCTTTGATCAGTTCTTAACAACAAATTTCACAGATAAGCAAATTTTGTTTAGGGAGCTACATGAAATGTGTATATATTTCAGAAGAATGTATAATATAATTGGCACAAATTGCAGACAGCATCACTGGAGAGATCAAAATGGAAATACACACAGAGAGAAATGTTCTGTGTCCTGCAAGTATAGGATTTAAGGTCAAAGTAGCTACTGTTTGAAAAAGACCTGGTATTGTTGGAATTTGGAGATTTCCTGGGAATTTAAATCTCCTGGGAATTTGGAGATTTAATCTCCAGGACTATCACTGAGAGCATAATCAACATAAGAATATGTAAGAATATTGATAACTGAGATAATTTTACATGAATGAAAAAGGCTTATCTGTGTTTCAAAATCCAAAGCTTATTGGTACTTTGCATTTCCAGGATATGTAACTGTGTGTATTTTGTATGTTTCTAAAATCTTTACCTGATCTAATTCATTTCAAAAGACTCTTCGTCACTTACATATTTGGTCAGGATAAACTTTAAAAAAGGAAAACTGCACGTCCTCATTATCTATGTGAAACAAATGGGGCATGGAGCATTTCTCAAGGTAGCTTATGCATTGTGATAAATTTTGCGTAAACATTTTTACGGAAATAAACCAGTCAAAGTCAGAGTTAAGGGGGAAAATTGTTTTTCTAATTAATCCAGAGAGCTTGTCACAAAAATCCATTCCCCAAATTAGAAAACAATCAGGTTAACTAGCTACAAAATGCATGTTAGCAGTTGCATTAAAAGCCACCAGAGATAGAAGAGAACTTGCTATTTTCTGTGCTGATAAATGAATTGTAGCAACTTGAGTAACGGTGATATGCATTCTTAAAGATTCCTTGGGTGCACTGAGTTTGCATCTCTGCTTTAATAACACATGTCTGGGTCATCTGGCCCAGAAAGCAATGTTTGTATTTTGCTTTAACAATTCCATAACAAGATGGAGTGGAAAACTCCAGAGGATAGCTATAATAGCTTTATTGCCTTTTTCATTATTAAGACCTCTTAGTATAATTGTTTTTAAAATTATAATACAAGCTTTTCTGAACTTTCAGGATGAGCATTGATTTATGCTGTCCATGATTTCATTTCTGCTCTGTTTCACACTGTGTTAATTTTCATTAAGTTCATTATGCCTGAGACCTCTTAAGGGATTTATTTAAAATTCATCTCTTGATTCAATATATCTTGTATACTTTTCTGTAGAAACATATCTTCTTCTTTTTGCATCCAAGATAACAAGATTGGAGTAATGGTAGTAACACTGTTCCAAAGTGTGTCTGCATTAAGTGCATTAGCAATATTAGTATGTTGCTGTAATTATTTTTTGATGCATGTAAAACATCCAGGATTTGTTGAGGGGAGGATAGATTTAATATCGACAGGCTAGTGAAATAAATCTTGGTTAGACAGTGCTCATATGATATGCTTCTTTTAAATAATATGCAGGATTAGATGAATTTGCAAATAAGAACTCAATACAATTTTAAAGGATTTAGTGAGTCATTTCATCAGAGACTGAAGCATGCAGATATTTAATTTAAAAAACAGCAGTTTGCAGCTGGCATAAAGCTCTCCCTAAACCCATTATATATCATTGTGGCTGTAACAGTCATCATTATAGAAAGCAAATAGCCCAATACATATCTATCATATTGGATATAGTGTGCATTGTTATTTTTGGCTGTTGCTGTGATATTTATTATCAACTGGAAAACTATACATTAGATTTGTTATCAACCCGATAACAATGCTTTATGCTGTCTTTTTATTCTAATGTAAAAAATTATTGGTAAAGCAGAATTATCTCTCCAACAAGTCCTTCCACAATTAGGAATTAACAAATAGGAATTAACAAATCCAGTATGTTTGCCACAGTCCATCTGTGAGCCATAATCAGCAAGAACAGTTACTAGAAGGAGAAATTGTGTAGCATATCTTTGACAGACCATATACAGTGCATGCAAAAGATGCCACTTTCTGTCCCTGCATCTCTGAGGACAAGTGGTAAACCCTTCTAAAAAGCCACTAGCAAACCAAGTAAGTGATGCTAGAACTAGATTTCAATTTCACACACCATCTTGTGTATTGTGACCTTGGGCCAGTCTCTCTCAGCCCAACTTATCTCACAGGATTGTTGTGGGGAAAATAGGAGGAGGAAGGAGTATTAGGTATGTTTGCCACTTTGAGTTATTTATAAAAATAATAAAAGCGGTATAGAAAACAAACAAACAAACAAATAAATAAATTTCTGTCAAAGGGTAACAGGAGACTGACTGACCTGCTTGCCCTGGTTCCCTCTCCTAGGGAGTAATAACTGGAATGGTTCCAGTCTTTAAAAAAGTAAATAGAAAACTACATTGTGTGTAACATTAGCTTACAGATTGGGTTTATAATATGTTACCCTTTTATTACAATCAGTGACATCAACTGAATTTGGATTAGGTATGACGAATTTTAGTCTCATTAATTTCAACTAGTTTACTCTCTAAGTATGGCCAGGTGTGGATCCATCCCTCCATATTGGAAGTCATTTTGGAAATGGAATCACTGTGTTATATGTAAATAAAAAATACTTTGATTTCAAGACAAAAATAAATGCATAGAGGTGATATCAGCTATATTTGACCATGCCAAGAAGATGCGTGTACTTTTTGGCTGATAGAATCAGATAGTTCTTATTTTCTTCTGCAGTGTTCTCCCTAAACATTCATATGATTGCCTGTGGAATAAGCCTTGAAAAGATTTAGCCTTGGTGTTCAGAAAAGCTATTTTTTTGAATCCTATCCTATTTTTTCTCCTTAGGCTTTCACATTTAAGAATATACTGTCTCATTTGTCAGATTACTATGATATTATTTATTAATTCAATAAACAAGTTTATTATAATAGCTCTATTTTAGACAAGTGTTTATTTATATGATGAATTATATACACTACTATATAATCAATATTCCTTTTAAAAATATTCATATGTAGATTGAGGCTAGTTAGAAGCTGGAAGAACTATAGTATGAATTCTAGCTATGTTAGAGAAAAAAAATCAGCTTAGAATAGAGAAATGAAATCCCAAACGTGTATATGATAAAAACTTAATTGCATCTGTTTCTGCTGTAGAGAATGTTGATAGAAGAAAGGTTCCTTTTATCTTTCATAATATTTGAACTTTCAATTATAGTAAATGCTAAGATAAGCAGAGTAGATGAGAGGAAGTACTTCCTTGTCCATTGCATAGTTAAACTTTCACAAGATGTGGTGATGGCCACCAAATTGAAACATGGGGATTGGAAAAATATATGGAGAATGGTGAGTATTAATGCAAAGGTTATAGAAAAGGCACCACTGAAGACTAGTCTTTGAAAAACAGCAGTGGGAATTCTTCCACAGAAATCTTGTTGGTCTCTGTAAAAAACAGGATATGACCATACCTAACCCATACCTTATTAAATAAAGTGTTCCCAAAGTATAATTTCAATAAGAATGCTACCAAATAAGCATGGGATATTGATACACATTTGATTTGTGTTTGCATTAAACAAAGTTCTCAGCTCTTCCAAAAGGTCTGGACTGGTTACATTGTTTATATGCAAAGACCAGGGAAAACTGCTGATCTCCCCCACATACCTACATTAAAAGCAAGGACATTGGGTACACAGACTTCTCAGTTCAATCTGAGTTCAGATTCTCCTCCATTTTTGAATTGGAAAGATGTTGAAAGGTTGCTGTGGTGAGCACTAGGAAGAGACACAATGAATTCTAGATGGATGTCTGATAGGAGCTATTGATGTGAGCTCTTAATAAAGTAATATATATTTTCTATTTCACTATCTTTAATGCCATTTTTCTTTCCTTTAACATGGAGGATTTTTATTGCCACTTTAGCCTTGTATATTGTAAATTGCAAAATAGTCTTCTCATGATAAACTGTTGAGTCTCCCCATGTAGCTGATGATGATATTGACTTTCAGAGGAATCTTGTTGCCATTGCTAAGTGCAAGCAGTCTTTTTTTTCCCTTTCTCCATCTCCCTGGAAAACTCAGTGGTATGCTAATGAAAACATGCAGTCTTTTTCCTGTGTTTTGGACTGATATGCCTCAAATCCATTTGCACCCCTTGATCACTTAAAGCAAGAAAGTTGTGCTTCTGTGTTCCCAAGTGTAGATAATATCAAGCAGAGTGGAATATTTATAGCCCAACCTTCTTTGGATGCAGGATGGGCTTTACTGGAACAATATATTAATTTCTTGTTATCATGTGGAAGAACTTGTAGTTCCTCAGTGGGAATTGTCACCAGAGTTTATTTTGTAATTCTTAATGTAGGTGTACATACAAGTTGCTCCCAGTGGCCCTTCAAAAACAGCTGTCAAAATACAGTTTTCTATGTAACTTAAAGGGAAAATTACTAAATACATGGGGAGTAATCATGCTGATTATGTGCTATCAAGTCATTAGCAACCACAAAGATAGACCATCTCCAGGATGATCAGTCCCCTACCTAGTTCTTCGACAATCCCAACAGTACACTCATTGCTGCTATAATCAAGTCCATCTACCTTGCTGCTAGTTGTCCTCTTTTCTTTCCTCCCACCTTTCCCAGCATTATGGACTTCTCAGAGGACCTTGTCTTTGCATAATGTGTCCAAAAAATGATAATTTGATCCTGTCATTTGTGCCTGAAATGAGAACTCTGGATGAATTTGTTCAGTGATAGATTTGTTTGTTTTGGGGGGCTATCTGTGGTATTCTCAGAGATGTTCTCCAGCAATTAATATCCTGCTTCTTCAAAGTTTATCTTCCTCCTTGGTAAGAATTCAGAAAGACAGGGGGGAAGAAAGAAAGAAAGAAAGAAAGAAAGAAAGAAAGAAAGAAAGAAAGAAAGAAAGAAAGAAAGAAAAAGAAAGGAAGGAAGGAAGGAAGGAAGGAAGGAAGGAAGGAAGGAAGGAAGGAAGGAAGGAAGGAAGGAAGGAAGGAAAGATATAGATAGATAGTTTCTGGTTTTGAACACACATTTGTAGGTATGCTTGTTCATTCTCTGAGAATAAACTTTAACTTTGCACAGATGGGTATGCTGTTTTATTCAAGTAACAATCTTGACTGTTTGCATCTTGTGCTGAGTGCTCAGGATAGACTGGGGAACCGGCTGCCCAACAGTCTTCCTACCAGAACTGGGAATGAATTGGTGTTCTGCGAGACATCTGTGCCAGGTCTGCCTTAGTTGGGTATGCTCAGGTCTTCATCATGACCCCCTTGGTTGGCCTCAACTTGTTATTAGCTCATCAAATATGAAAAGTCACACTGGGTTTGGATTTTTCTACTGAATAGAGGGATGGAGGTCTGAAAGTAAGGGATTTTCATCTTCTTATGATCAGATAAATTCCTGTTGAGATTTAAGCTTACAACAACAATTCCTCTCTGCAAGGGTGGGGGAATCTAGTACAATAGTCTGCCCCTGGAAGCTGGCTGGCTTCAGTGATTCAGATGGCTGGGATTTTTATTCCCCAGTTAGTATTGTTGCCAATCCCATCAATGATTTGGCTTTCCAGTGTTCTTAAGGAAGTAGCTAAGGTGGTTGACACAATAGCTTCTGATCAGCTTCTTCCAGAGTACAGAACCTCTGAAGTCCCTTGATACACATTTTATCTGAGGGCAATAACACAGCCAGGAGATAACTAGAATGGACATGGAGGAAAACTGAATATGATCAAACACTAGCGCTCATTATCATGCCTGCTTGTGGTGGTGATAGAGGCAAAAAAAACCCCAATGTTTTTTTCTTTTACCATGGACTTTTTCAGTGTCTTTCAGTAGATTTTTTTTTTAGCAGTTTGTGGTCTCCAGCCCAGTTACAGTTCATATAGAACCATAGTAACTCTTTATGATACATTGGCTATAAACCTGATGGTAAAGCCAATAAAATTTGTTATAATTTAGAGTGTACAGTTCCAGTTCTAGAAGTGTCCAGGGCTCTCTTTGTTCATATTTCTTAGGATTAGTTTCAGATTAATGATGATGCAGCAAGGTGCTTGGGCAATTTCAGCTAACCACAGGTACCACCTTTTGCTACTTATGGCTTATTACATCTACTAGGAACTGTGGCATCCACAGGACCCATTATGGCATTGTGTTGCAAGCTCTGCCTCTTTCAGGGCCGCAACTGGGGGGGGGCGGGGGCAAGCGGGGCATGTACCCCAGGTGCTGTGCTGGGGAGGTGCCAAAATGAGTACTGGGGGGGTGCCAAAATGGGTGCATAATCCATGTTTGCCCCGGGTGACAGAGACCCTAGTTGCGGGCCTGGCCTCTTTAAGAATGCTTGTGACATTGCCAGGATGCCACAATGCTGCTTTTGTCAGTCTGTCCTCTTTTGTCCCTCCCTGCAGATGCTGTTAAGTAGGAAGAAGATTCTCAGCCAAGTCCTCTTCAAAAAGAAGTGAGTGTAGTGAGACCATTCCAGAAAAAAGCATAATTAGACCTGAAAGATCCAACTTCCCCTTTCTGGACAATGAGACTGAGCATGTGTTGGCTGTTAAGATCCAGACAGTCTTAGATGAAGTGGATTTTCTAGCTCTACTTCAATCAGCATTTAGTCCAGATTTATTACCTCAAAGCTGCCTTGCTCATCCATACGAATGATCAATGCCAGAAAAGAAATAGGAGGAGTGCAACCTTGATTCTTCCGGATTTCTCTGCAGCTATCAATATTGCCATAGTATCCTTTTGAAGAGGTTGCTCCATCCTGGTTTTAAAGTGATTCCACTATATATAGATGACTGTTTCAAGAAGGTTATGGTGGGGATTTCTGGTTAACTATAGTGGGGTACCACAAGAGGGTGCCTTTTCTGTGGTTGCTCCCAAGTAAGGTATATCTTGCACTTTCTGTACTGCACTTTCTATATTGTTCTTTCAGCACATATTGTCCTAACAGCCAGGAACCACGCTGAGGAACAGGTCTCTAGTGTTTTATTGTTGCTACATAACAGGGAAATCCTAACAAACTGAAGAAGCGTGGGAAAAACCCAGACATATAAACCCCAAAGGTTAAGGCGGGCCTGATCGGTGTCTCTTGGAATGGCTACCTAATTCCTCAGTGCTACGCATGCGCTTTACAGCCTGGATGGGAGCCCCCTGCTCGCCATCCTTACTCATGACACATATGTAGCAGAGACAGCACATTTTCCAAGGACTTTTAATATGAGTATCACTGTCTGTTTAACCTATTGCTGCTTTTTCTTTGTTACTGCTTTGATCTAATTTTATGCTGAATATTTTAGATACTGTTTAACATATATTTTAAATATTGCAAATTATTGCTTTGATTGCTGGTTTTATTCAGTTATTTAAAAAAAGAATCATCATATAAAATGTTAAATAAATAAAGTAATTAAGTGAGCCTTTGAAAATGGGGGGAAGTAGTTTGATTCTATTTGCATTTTGATGGGCACTTTCTGTGAAAACTCTGGATGTTGTACAGGGCTATTTCATCAGAAGAGGATAAAATTACAGAACTAGCTGCAAGGTTCGGGATTAGGATCCTTAAAATACTGATTTGTTAAATGATTTGGGACGGAATTGCATGACATCTACAAGCTAAGAATAATAAAACATCCTTTCACTGAATAGTTTGATTTCACTGAATAGTTTGATTGGATATCCCTAATAAATATTTTTTTCTGTGATTAGAAGGTAGGCTATCAACAGCTCAGCTCTACTCATTTCCATTCTTCTTCTCTGAGTCCTGACATTTTATAGAGAAAAAGTGAATGGGTTGCTTTCTAAACACAATGTCTGTTTTTTCTCTTTCTTCTCTTATTTTAGTGCTTAGACATGTTACTTGAAATCTTGAATGGTCCTGATTCAGATTAATTCCCTTTACAGCTATCCCACTTAACATTAAGAAGCCATGGAAACTGTTCATCTTGAGAATGCAGATTCAGCCAAATCTGATGCATGTGCCTAATAACCACAGTGCAAACTATCTTCCTATATATGTATTGGTGAACTTTTTTTTTTGTAGAAGATTATTTGGAATTAAACTATTGTGGAAAGGACATTCTGGATCTGCAGTATAAAGACTTGAAATCTGGTCTTGTAGACAAATATTAGAGTCAAATATCGAGGCAAATGGAAATAGGAAAAGGACAAGGTTTGCAAATCCTTATGTGTAATCTTTCTGCAAAAATGATTTTGTTGGTTTTGTGAGTTAGAAAATTACTCCTCTGGGGCATGATATACCACTTCATGAAGTCCATAGGTATCCTGCCATTTAATTAAATGAGAAATAAACTTGTCCCCAAGACCAACAAAAGGGCTGCATCCCAGTGGTATTTAATAGCTCTTTATGTTTAATCAGAATCTTCTGAGTACCCAAATAATGACTACAAAGGTTACTAAACGTGCTGAGTTTGGGTTCTGGAATTGTGATGCCAATGGTGTCCACAGTATTTTATGGACCAGAATTAATGAATTTTCAGATAGTCATCAGTTCATGCAGTTAGAGTTCATCACATCCATAATGTGCCAAACCACACTTCTATAGACAATGATCACACACTGCAACTTCATGGGGTGATTTTAGACAATAAAGCATAAACAGGTACCATTTGAACTGCAGCATATGAACAGCAACTCTCAGCGTATCACTATATGAAATCCTATTTTAGAATCACTTAAAGAAGCTGTTAACTGTTTATGGGTGTCTACCTGCTGCTTTACAAGTATGTCACTATGGTCACATTTATGAAAGTGTGGGGTTTGGGGGGGCAGTGTCATTTTAACAAACTTCTTTGATCTTAACTTTTAAAACTATGGCTCAGGCTTAAAGAAATTGCTTCAGAAAAAAAAAGCACCTCAAGGAAGGAAGAACACACAGTTTTTACCCTCTACCTGCAAGTCCTCTATTTGCCTTACTTCAAAATATAGTTCTAGAGTATTCCTTGTCCTAATGGAGCTAAATTTCAGCCACAATTGCTTTCTGCAAATGTTGAAGAGATCAGCAATGTATACTGTACATATGAATATTCTGTTCATGCAGTAAGAGAAAAATTTAGAAAGCTAACTTTCACCAGATAAGATTATTTTATACTCTGACCATAATTATAAGACACTTATAATAGGTTGGAGACTAGGATGTTGTGAAAACTCTACCCAATTAATCAACACTCACAAATAACTCAAAGGAGGATAGACATTGTGACTGGAAAGACTGAAAAAATTGTGGATGCTGGAATATGGAGGGGAGGATGATTGGGTCATCCATATCATCCAAAATTGAATTTTGGAATTGAATATGGGACTATCTGCAGGCAAATCATAGCTCTGTTTTTGAATAATGTCCTAACCCTTTATGATATTTGAATATAATTAATCCTGCTTTCCAGATCTACTTCAGATAGTAGATCCCTAATCCTATACATGATTACTTGAAAATAATGTCCATTGATTTCATAGGAGGTATTCTAGGTAAGTATTCACAATAATTTTCAACAGGTCCATTCTTGATGATCAGACCAGATGGGCAGATTCAATTCTGACAAAGTGTTTCCTGCTGCATATCAGTGCTGCACCATTTAGAGCTTTAAAGGTATGGCCAGTACTTTGAATTGGGCCTAAAATTCTACTGGCAACCAATATAGCAACTTCAATTTAGGTATAATTTTATATTGGCAGGACAGTCTTCACAATGATCCTGATCCTACATTTTGCACCAGCTACAGCTTCTGGGTTAAGGCAGCCCCATGTAGGATGTGTTGCAGTAGTCCAGTTAAGTGGTGATCAGGGAATGAGTTGGCTTTGAACATAAAGTAAGCACCTTGAATTGAGCTCAGAAAGCAATTGTCAGCCAATATAGGTGTTTCCTTAGAGGTGTTGTTCATCTCCCACATTGGGCCAACTGCCATTCCAGATCTTGTTTTAAATAATTTTCAGATGGAAAACTGGCCAGATGCAAAAGTGGCTTCTTTAACAAAGGCCTCACCACAATCTCCTTTAATGTTGCAAGAAATTCTGCAAATTTGCCTGCCATAAGAAGTGTTAAGAATCTCAGAAATCACTGGTAGTACAGAGTCTTTAGAGGTCTTTATAAGCCTAGTCTTAGCAGGGTCTAATAGGTATTATCTTTCTTGTGGGCAAAATTTAGATTCAAAGCTTCTGGTGGCAAGACTTGTTTTTTTATGGAACAGGATGGCCATTGCATTGCATTCAAAGTTCATGTTGCAATAAAGTATCCAAGTTTTTTGTTAAAACTTAAAAATAAGATGAATAAGAGTTCAATAGCTTAATAATTCCACCTAAAACTTGTGCCAAACTCTTGGTAAAAATGAAAAATGGGCCAGAATCTTTTGGCCCACCTCCTCCTTACTATATTACTGGAAGGCCTTTTATGAATAATCAGTGCATTGATTTGCAGCTGCCAACCCAGAAAATGTTGCCCTCCCTTATATACATATTAACAATAAATAATATGAATCTGTGAAAACAGCCATCAGTATGGCTGGCTTCTGCATCAGAGTTCATGCACACAGTCCATTTTTCATACAAAGCTTAATACACAAAGAAGAAAGTGAGCACACTTGCTTTCTACAAGTTACAAATCTTTTCTAAATAGATTTCAGTTTAAAATCTTCCAAGGTGACACTTTTCTATGCACTATATTTAACTTTAAGACTCAACTGTCTAATTTTATTTAAATATTTACACATCCTATGTATAATTGCAGAGCCCTTTGAATAATTTATCCACTTTAATAGCATCTTAAGAAAGTTTCAATTCTTTGTGCTACATGCTTTTGTTGTCTTTTTGATTTAGCAATATCAAACTGGCTGGTATGAGTCATATGGAATGGCCCACTCTTATAATTGCATTGTTCTTCTTCCAGACACTTGCTTTAGCATTTTACCCTAATATTCTCTACTACATGTTACAACACCAGCAATCTTACTGTCAGTAAATGTCAGACATTTTCCTCCTAAGCTTCCATTTTCCATTCTCAGTAAATATTCCCCTTCAGGGATTATCCTTTTCTATTCATTATAAATCATGAAATAAGTACCCTGTGGTGTCATGTTAACTAAATGGTTATAGATGTATCATCAAGTGATATATGATTTATGGCAAGACATAGTCCTGATGGTAAATATCCTTTAAGCATGTCCTCATACTTACTGTTTTCCTATTGGCAAATCTAAGCATTCAGAAAAAAACATAAATCAATATTACAAACTCAAAATGCAGCTTGAAATACTGAATGTTAATTCCATAAATAATCAAGCTGTTGTCTTCTTTTTGTCCATTATCATCAGAGATAAAGAGCTTTTATCTTACATGACCTTAACATTCCCATGTCTCTGAGAACTGCAAAAGCTAGATGCTATGGAAGAATATAATCAAGTACAATTTCTTTTTTTAATTGATGTTCCTACTTTGGTCCTGTATTAGATACACTTGCAAATATCTATTCTAGCATGCAAAGTAGATAGGAAATGAGGTTTCTCACAGAAAAGAAATAATGGAGTCTGCATAATAAACTGCCTGCACTTGTTACAGATACATTAGAATTTTAATAGTTAATTCAGGACATCTTTAGACATCATTTATTTGCAGTTTTTGAAATACATTGATGCAATCATATTTTGGCGGGCTGGCTTGAGATCAGTGAGAGTATTAAGAGAATAATGCATTTGAAGCTAATAAATTCAAATATAGAGCTATTAACTATTAATTTTGTCCTGACTAAACAGATGAGGCTTTCTTTGACTCATAGTTCATATGGATGTAGTAGTTAAGTACTCTCTATATATTAAAACTAAAATATTTCAAGAAGATCCTTTCTGGGGCTAGGAAATAGAGACTGAATCAATCTAAAATGCAGCTTCATTGACAAATTCACTCTCCAACCTACTTGCAGTGAACAGCATCTTGAATCTGGCAGCACTGAATCTCAGCTCTGACAGTTCAGTTGCCCTAGCAGTATTTATAATTCCAGCTTTAGCTATCATACAAGATAAGGCCTGGTTGATTATATGGCTAAGCTTATTTAAAATGCCAAGCATTAGTATTTCTCTGCAATGCACACAATTCTCTATACCAATATTCCTTTTATAGTTGGAATACATATGCTACCCAAGAAGGTCACTCAATTGCCTTTTGCAGCTTTGTTTGTATATTATCTGATATATTTATGAAAGTCAAGACACCAGATATTTCAGAGTAGGATTTCACAGCTACATATTCTTAAGCTGGTGAATTCTTAACCATGAATAGAAACTGAATGCATGTTTAAGTTTCTAAAAGTGGCTTAGTTTGAGTTCAGTAGCTTGTCTATTTCTCATACAGCAACCAAAACTGACAGAACAAGCAATAGCTATACTTTCATGCCAAGCACGAAACCACTATTTTATGATGGGCAAGAGAAAGGACGGAAGTGTCTTAAGAGTCACAATATAGGACTTCCAGGGGCGGCATGGTGAGCTGAACTCATCTCCAGGAGACTGGAGGCAAAGATCGAAGAACTGGTGAATAGACTGGTTCTTTGAAACCTCTCTGTACAAGGAGAGTACAGGAGATTGCCCAGATGTGCTCAGGATGACTGCTCCTCATGAGGAGATCTAAGGACAGCAGTCTCCCATGGGTTTGAGTGCCAGGAGTTGAAAGGATCAGTCATCAAGCTCACAACCATGGCAGAGCCTTTTAAAGGACACTAAGTTCACTAGCCTGACTTTCTAATCAATTTCAGAAATTGCCTGCTTAACTATCTTAAAACTATTAGAGATCTTCATAATGATAACTTTGTAAAGCCACCTGTAATTTCTGAACAAAAGAAAAATTAACTATAAGTTTAAGAACAAAGAATTTGAAATAAATGGCAAAAAGCTAAATAAGATTTTGAACTAAGAACGTTATTAAAAAATCAAGGGTCCAGACAAATATGGAACATTGACACTTTAAACAGCTTTCCATGGGAACCAAAATTATTTTGTGTACTCTAAGTCAGTACAGAGATTGGAAACTTTATGATTTCAGAAATTGGACACTAGAGGGGACTAAAGACTCCAGGCAAAATGGAAAAAAGTGTAAACCTGTTTTTGGTTTTGATCAGGATTGGTATTTAAAAATGACACAAAATGCTATAACATTTGAAATACTAAATGAGATCTTCGAAGAATGGGGCCAGAAATTAGTAGCCATAATATCAACAATATCAGTAACAATGTCTGCTTCTATAGATAGACTATATTCAAAAGATGTTAATGAAGGAATGACAGATGTGAAACAAATCTTGCTTGAAGCAGAAGCAGTAGAATCAAAAATATTGGATTAAAAAAATTGTGGATTATAAAACAGAGAAGATAGTTAAAGTGGAAATACAAGTGGCAGGCCAAGAGAATGACCCAGATAAAGACTCTTTACTGGATATACAAAAGAAGCTGGCTGAAGTTTTAAAAATTAAAGGGGAAATACAAAGGATAAACAAAGGGAATGACCTGGATAATGTCTTTTTATTGGATTTACAAAAGAGGCTTGTTAAATTTGGACAAAGAAGAATTGAAAAGAGATCAAATCCTATGACAATATTTGAATGAATTAAAGATTAAGATTGTCAGCAGTAAAACAAAGGAAGAGAATGTTGGTTTTTACTTTATTTCTTTCTTTCTTTCTTTCTTTCTCTTTCTCTTTCTCTGAGTTTACTTTGAATTAGTTTTTATTACTGTAATTAAAATCTTCAGTAAAAATTATATATACAAAAAAAAAAGAGTCACAGTACAGAATGGTTCCACTGAAGCCACAGTCTAGAAGTAGACCTAGCAGTAGGGCTCCAGCTCAGAGATAAGCACATGAAAAGCCTGGAGGAATCATATTCTATGGACCAGTTCACCTTTTGCACTAAGCCACAGTTCATTCAACAATGGTTTGTTAGATTTTGTAATTTGTTGGGTGGACCCAACAAGTTTTCCATAAATCATGAATTTCAAAACTCAAGGGCTGAGTTCTAAATGTCATAAAGCAAACCAAACAAAGCAGATTATGACTTAGTGAAATGTGTGATCCTAGTCAAAGAGCATATCCATAATGTGTCCATAAAATGATCTTGTCTTGTGCTGATGGTGGTTGGGTTCTGAGCCAGTTTAAGACAATTCCAGATTGGGATGCTTCAGCAGAGGTTTCCAAGTATTCACTTTATAGGAAAATGCACACCCCTCCACTGCTGTGAGATCCCAGTTCTCCATGCCATAAAACTGATTGCCAATTATTTTCCTTTCTATGCATAGGTCTCACTATACATATATACAGTTTGTTTACAAAGTTAAGCATCGAAGTCTATATACCTGCAAGCACAGGAACCAGCTTTAAAATAAAAATTCCTTTCTTGCATTTTCCCCAGGTTTGACTCTCTAATCTAGTCTTTTTCAACCGTTTGACCCTGGAGGAACCCTTGAAATATTTTTCAGGCCCTGGATCTGAGAGGAAAATAAGTAAATTCAGCATAATAGCTTAAAGATTTTGTACTGCCAGCTTGGAAATAGTTCAAAGAGAAGAGTCAAACAGTTCAGGTTTCTCAGTCATGCTGATGGAGAGGGCCACTACCTTTAAAAGGTAAGTTGGTCTTTGGTAGTCAAGAGACTATTTCTTACGTAATGGCCCCATGCTTATTGAATTTCTTTCTATCAGATACTTCTTCATGTGTTTCATGTACAATCTCTATTTTCCCAGCAAGCATTTTTTTTAAAACTAAACAAGTTGTAATTATCTGATAGTATTGAATTTTAGCCTTATAACTTTTTAGATATTGTCTGTTTCCATTACTCTTTATCTTTGGTGGAAGGTGAATATATATAAATATATAAATATATATATATGTGTGTGTGTGTGTGTATTTGTGCATAATCATTTTCCACTTGAGAGCTACAGTTCTCTACACCAATGCCCAAGTATTTTGGAAATCATCAAAGAATTAATTGACAGCACAATTTGAGACAGGAAAGTCTACTATCATGATTTTGCATATGCTATAATTTTGCAGAATTTTTATTATGCTCTTCAGAGGTTTCTGGTTTACACACACAAAGACACAGACACACACTCCCCACACAAAAACAAATGCAGGTGGTTTAAGCTTTCATTGTAGAGCAAGAGAAATTTTTCTTAAAAGTTTTTTACTATCTAGGCTAAATACAGTACAAGAGGGATGGGCGATCATGAGTTGCGGGGAAAAAAAGAAGGACCTGAAGACCAAAATAAGTTTGCTTTGAAATCATCAACATCTGGCACTTAAGATAAAACAGAACATTTAAAACATGTTTGAAAGCTGTTTGTTCCAGAAGTTTGATTCAAATAATTATATATTAGGAACTATCAATGTAATTATAAAAAGCTCAGAAAGGAACTCTCAGTAGAACCTCGAATTTATCAAAATAAGGATCAGTGATATCATATTGAAACACGATGACTCATGTCAAAATATTTTTTATATGCAGAGCTTTTCTCTATTTATATTACGAGAGCATAGCACATGCAGTATTACTCAGCTAATGAAGAGAGAAAGGGGGAAATACTGGAACAACAACAACAAAAATCTATTAGCAAAATATCTTCCTTCCTTCCTTCCTTCCTTCCTTCCTTCCTTCCTTCCTTCCTTCCTTCCTTCCTTCCTTCCTTCCTTCCTTCCTATCTTCCTTCCTTCCTTCCTTCCTCCCTCCCTTCCAACTGTTATGAAACAAAACATATTTAAAGGAATAGTTAATATAAAACAACATTGAGATAAGGACTATAATGAGATAATATTAATTAATACAAAGTGGGAAATGGAGGGTTGGCTTTTGCGTATGCATTCAAACTTTGTATCTTCCTTTTATAAGCCTGCCCCAGTGTTAAAACATCAGAAGGATTTTATACATATATGCATGCATGCATGCATACATGACTACAATAAAACTGTCAGGGTGCTAAGCCATAATTTTCCCTGCTTCATCAGTTTTCATTCTTACCACAGCTCTGCTCCCTAAATGGAAAAAAGCTTTAGTATCTTTTTAGAAATGGAAACAGAGAGTGATGCCCACTTGGATATATCAATGAAACACTTTTTTAAAAACCAGTGGTGTACCATTTCATTGTTTTTCCACTCACCTGAAGGGTCTCGACTGCTGCAAGGAAGTTGATTATGTGCTGTTGAAGAATGTTTGTGTGCCAGATTCTAAAAGTTGACATAATGATATTTGTCAATGTTTAGTCTTTGGATCAGCTTTGTATAAAAAAAAAAAAAAAGGCAAGTCCTGTCAATGTGACAATATATGGCCTATCTTTAATGGACTATTCAAAAATTGAATCATATTGATGAAATTCAACATTATAATATCATTTCAATACTTGACTTTTCAATTAATGATTTTCTAAAATGATGGTGGTCTGAGTGGAGTTACATGTTGTTAGGGATCAGTGTGGGTGTTCAGATTTAGAAGCTGAAGAGCTTGATCAGACTGAGTCTCAGGCTGTACCTCAGGAATTAACTAAAGAGAATGGACTGGTGGAAGAGGAACTCAAGGAGATACAGGTGCTGGCTGAAACAGTTGATCAGATCCTGAGTTAGGCAAAGTGCTAAGCCTGGCAACACATAACACATTACAAAGAAGAACAAGCCATCCACTTGAAAGAAAGAAACTTGACCTAGCAAATCAGTGAAACCGGTAGTCAGGGCTACAAAAGCAGATGACTGATTGACTGTCTCTTTGAGGCAAAGAACATTCCTTCCTGAAACTCTGTGCATTTGTAGTGTTGAATTGGATCCTTTCTGACCCTTTGATTTGTCTCTCTTTTGTCTCTGTTTTCTATGTACTTACAGCAGGAAGTTTTAAGTCTGCAATGTGCTTTTGTGTTACTATAGCTGAAGATTTACAACTGCAATAAGTACCTAGAATTTGTATCAGATGCTGTCTATGTGTGTAGTTAGCACCCCAGAATGAGATGTAATGGTATAAGTTTAATTATGAATGAAAAGTTAACATGTATCTCAGAAAGTATGCATGGGTGTTATCTAGGTTGTGGATGTGTATGAAAACAGAAATCTATCCATTAGTGATACTTGCATGTTACAATATTTTCCAGTGACTGGTGAGAATGGAGGAACCAAAAATGTGGGGAAAGGATTATACAACATTTTGGATGAATGTGATTCAGGAGAAAAAAATATTCTGCTAGGTGAATTGAAAGGATTGATGAGAATGAGACTAGAGAGCAGAAAGGCGATTAAGCTCATTTGGAGACCTCAGAATGAATGAAAATTATGACAGATGTATGTCTGCTTAAAAAACATATGTTTGTTTTGAATATGTGGCTTAACCTAAGTCTATTCACATATACACATGGCAGTGAAATTAATAAGAATCTGAAAGAATGATTCATTGTTTATGATAAAAAAATGAGAGAATTAGTGAAGGATACAATGAAGGATACAGAGTGAGAGACAGAGTGTCAAGAATGGACCTTAGGGGTGAATGTATGTGACAGAAAAGGAAAGAAGTGAAAGAACGGGGATTGAAAGTAACACTGCAGAAAAAGAAAGCACAAGTGTTACATGAAAAGTATTGGAATTCCTCAGTAGGATGAATGAAAAGTTGGCATAAGGAAAGAAGATATTGATTGATTGATTGTTCAAATTTCTATCACCACTCATATCCCTCCAACCAGGGGGACTCTGTTAGAAGATATAGAAGCTATTTTGGACAGAGTGAAAAAGTGCTACAGAGGCTGCAGCACTGTATGGAATTCTGCTAAGGAGAAGTATGAAAAAGGATGTTTAGTGGAATGAAAAAAGCTATGGATGAAAAACATACATATTCTGTAAAAGAATGATTGCTGCAAAAAATGAAGATGATAAAAGATACTGTACAATGGTATATGGAGAAACAGATAATTGTAAAGAATGGAATCAGGGAACAAAGAGATTAAAGGAGGTAGAGAAGATGCAATTTTGATGGACATAAAAATTGTGTTGGAAGTGGGTGAAAAGCTAAATATCAATATGCTGATGATACCTGATTATATATCTTGACGTTGGGTTGGGCAGGCAATGAAATAGAGTGGAAGCAGTAAGGGATTGAATGGGGTAAGATTGAATCACAGCAAGATATAGTGCCTATTTACCCAGAAAGCATTTACTAGATGGTTGGCTGGCCCCCATGCTGTCTTTACAACAAATCTTACATGGGACTACCTTTGAAGACCACTCTAAAATTGCAGTTGGTACAGAATGAAGCAGTCTACATGCTGGCTGGTGAAAGCTATTTCAGCAGGATAACTCTTATATGGTGGGCACATCACTGGGCCAATAGGTTTCCAAATACAATTCAAGGTGCTGGTCTTACCTGACTTGTAAAGCCCTATATGACTTGAGTCCAGGTTAATTATGGTATTGTCTCCACCAAAATGAATTATGCAGCCCAGCAGAGATATTTTGGGTTTGCCTTCATGGGAGGTTAGAAAGAGTTGGGAACTTAGAAACAGGATTTCTTGTTGATGGCTCCAGCCCTCTGAAACAGCTGCCTCACACTGTGTTGACATTTTGGAAACTGGTGAAAGTTTGGCTATTCTGACAAGCTTTTAAAGCTTAAGTGCCTAGATATTTATAAGGTTGTGTAAGCTAAAAATTGAAATTTGTTAAGTCACCAGGATATATGTGCTTCTGGTAAATAAATAAAGGGGAAGGTAGCAAGAGTGAATGCAAAATCTTGAAGAAAGATTTGAGAAAATATTGTGTAGAATTTTAATTGAGAGGGTATGAGATGAAAATACTTAACATTTGAAAAGAGTACTGCGGTGGGCATGCAGACTGGATTATTATTTTTTTCTCTTCAGCAGGTAATAGAGAAATGTATGAATGTAAGAAAGAAAATGTATTGTATATTTATTGATTTAAAGAAAGCATATGATAAAATGAGTAAACTAGAATTATGAACTGTTTTGCATGAATATGGAGTTGGAAGTTGGTTGCTGCGTGTGATAAGAGCAGTGTATGATGGAAGTAAACCATGTATAGAATAAATTGTATACGTAGTGGATGGTTTAACTTTGAGCAAGAGTAATACAAGGATGTATGATGTCTCCTTGGTTATTTAATGTATTTATGCATAAATGTATAAAGAATACTTGTGGTGATGTTAATAGTGTATTGGTTGAGAATACAAATTTAGATGGAATTTTTTATGCAGATGATGTCCTGTTGTTGGCTTAAAACCTGAATGTTAGACATCATGCATGATGTAACAATGAGCATGGATTTGAAAATTAATGTATGAAAGTTCATCATAATTGACAAGGGATCTGGAGTGAACAATTGCAAGTTATATATAAATGGCAGAAAACTAGAGCAAGTAGTAGAATTTGTGTAACAATAGAAAGTTTACTGAAGATGAGGAAAATGGATGGAGAAATGTAAAAATATGCAAATATTACAAATAATAGTTGGATATGTCAAGAGAAATATAAAGGAAAGTTGAATGGAGTGAGAATAAAGTTTTTTTAAGAAATGTGCATGTGTGGTGAAACATGAAGATTTAGAATTAAGAATGAATGGGTGCTGAATGAATGTTGGTTCAATACAAATGTGACTGACCAGTATGAAAGAAGTACTTTGGGGCAGAGTGATTAGGTAGAGAGAATTACTGTGATTCGAATTGCAAAGCAAATACATGAAGAAAAAGTGAATGTGTTGAGAAGAGGACAACTGAGGGCTTATCTGCACTGGTAGGTTCCCCCATTGCCAGTACTGGCCAACAACCACTTTTGGATGGCAGGAGTGGACAATGTCATCTTGTACTCATCCTTCACCCACCATGAAAATGACCTCCAGGGAGGTTTTCCTGTTAGATTTTCAAAGTGCTGTTTTCTTGCTTCTGTTACTCAAGTACTTCTGCCTGTTTTGCTGTGGACTATTGTTTTCTTCTAAGCCAGACCCCCATTTTGGTTGGCTACTTTGCGGAGCCAAGAACAACCTCTCAGTTGAGTCAGTGGTTACTATGATCTTTAATGTTTAACTGTGTGTGTGTGTGTGTGTATGTATGTGTGTGTGTGTATATATATATATATATATATATATATAGCACATATGAAAGTATATGCCCAGTTATCTTACCCAAAAGAAATAAAATGAGTTCAGGATAGGAGCAGCATAAGAATGCACTGCAAATACACCATGAGAAAGTCCTGGTTGGTCGGAGATGAGGGCTCGGAGGAGATGGGTGGTGACAAATTTGATAAATAAATATCTATATCTATATCTATATCCACACACACACACACACACGGTTTTCAATGATAAGAAATCAATACTAATAATAAGCGGTATCAACACTAATTATAGTATGAACAGATGCATACTGCCAAGCATTATTTATAAGTATAAAATTAGAATGTGCCTAGGCACCATTTCTAGACTTTAAAAAAAATTAATGTCATTTTAACTGAAGAGGAAATAGTGCTTTGGGGTTCTATTGGAACAAACAAATCTTGTATTAAGTGTTTGATATGGGCCTAATAAAATGTATTGATGGTATAGAAAGATAAAAGGATGGAACAGATTATCACATTCTCATTCATGTTTCACATCTGTAATCTGTCCAACTAACATTAAAGAACAGAAAGTATTAGTTATCATAAAGAACAGGTTATATCTTAAATTATTAGCTCGACATTTGTTATTACTGCTCTACTCCATCTTGCCTTCCAAATATTCCCTTTATGAATAGCCTCTTTTCATTTATTACTTTCTGATTCTTTTTTTGCAGCATGAAATAGTATGAAGAAGCTATAAAAGAACATAGAACATTATTATTAATTTACAAATAATGTTGTAAAACATCAGATGCTTATTAGAAGTATAGTTGCATATTTA
Organism: Candoia aspera; assembly: GCF_035149785.1. Taxonomy (NCBI): domain Eukaryota; kingdom Metazoa; phylum Chordata; class Lepidosauria; order Squamata; family Candoiidae; genus Candoia; species Candoia aspera. The sequence continues at coordinate 225,662,555 of NC_086154.1, read as the reverse complement.
TTTTGCAAGATTTCTTTTTGTCTAGAGTTTTAATTTTAGTAGCAAACAAACCACTGAATTTTCATTTGTATCCATTGCATGTTCTTATCTGTGACCACTAGACTAATTAACTGTATATTTTAATTATCAGTTTTTATGTGCTACGTAAGTGATTTATTGCACCTGAATTTCAAGCCAGTTTAGAATTGATTCTGTTCTGTATACAAGCATTTTCTTTCTTTTAAAAATGTATTTTCCTTACATTATTATTTCTTCCGTGGGACTTACCGATTTCTAAAAGCATTCAGTATCTTCTTCAGAGAAATGATATCAAAGTGTGAGAATTGGAGGAAAGCAGAAAAACAATGAATAAAACATACCATCTGCAGGAACTAATGGTCAGTTGTATTGCAGCACCAGATTATCATGTTTTGGAGTTTAGACCAGCTCATTTACAATTATTTGAATGTACAATGAGTCCTTAAGCACTTGATAATAATACATAGTTGATTTATTGCTAAAACAGAGATTTTTTTTTCCACCTAGACCTTTTGTATGCACTTTGTGGAAAAAGGCTGATACTTCTATGTATTGGAAGCTGTAATGGCTACAGTAATAAGGGCACATACCTCCTCCAACTCCAGTTTTGCTATATCCTTAAGAAATTACCACAACAGCAAAAGAAAGTACTTCTGTGTAGGAAACCCGTGGGCAGAAAAAAGTAAATCATTAATGTGTGTGATAGTCTTTCATGACTATTTCTAGTGGATATGTATCTTTTGTGTTTTATTCCATGCAGTGGAATTCAGTTTTAAATTAAACTGAATTTTTAGCCTGCTGTCTATTAAATGCCTAGCAAAACATGGTGTTCTCCATGTCATTTAGAGTTCTGTGAATCTTTTCAAAGATCAGAGTCATGGCAAACATGAATGAGAATTTAATATGTTTTTCTTATAACTTAGTCTGAATGAAAATTGTCTCCATATTTGCTAGGTACCATAGAAAGGAAAATCCCATTGGCAACAATTATCCTTCAGGGATTTTAGTGAACTGTACTAGAATTCAGATTTAAAACAACTGGACTGCCCCATTCTATCCCCCAAAATATTGCATCTACAATGTGAACTGGTAATCATTTGAGAGGCAGAACCATTTCCCAAGATAATCCTAGATAAATGAAGTTGCGTATGAGTACCACAGCTGTTCAAATGTGTAGCTCTGATTTTATCACCAACAATCTACATACTAAAACTCCCATGTCTGTTTGTAACATTCAATTGGGTAAAACAGTGCTTATTAGGGCAACAATTTTTGAACCAAGGTACCTCAAATGGGCTAACTTAAAGAATGTGTCCAAAATGCCAGATCCATGACTCCTGTGGGATTGAAATTTGGCAAAGTTGTGGCCACTTCAGTGCTCTTCTGACTACACTTCCCAGAAACCCATAGGTTGCATACAGCAAGAGAAGATGGGAGGGGTTTATCTCTGCCCTGTTTCCCACTTTTCTCTGGCTCCTACACCCAATCAGCTGGCAGCAAGGCCCAGTGGGCAAGAGGCAATTGGCTGCTTTGGAATTCAGGCTGAAATTTGAAATCTCTTAATGCTGGGCAGTGAGGGAAGGATGAAGGAACAACTCGGATGCCTGCTGGCAAAGTAGGGCTGGCTGAGGGGCACTGGTGGTCAATGGGTGAGCCTTCTTCCTCCCTGGAGGAAGGGGGCCCTTGGGGACATGCCCAGATGAGAAGTAGGGGTGCAGTTTTCCTTACAGTCTATGGCTCCTTTTGTTCCCCCTTACCCCAGCAAAGTGGCAGGAAGTTCCATGGGTCAGCTGAGGAGGAGGAGGAGGGATTTCCAATGCTCCCTGGCACAGGGCCGCAACTAGGGACTGTGTCACCCAGGGCAAACATGGATTCCACGCCTATTTTGGTGCCCCCCCCCAGTGCTCATTTTGGCATCCCCCCACATGGCACCTGGGGCACATGACCTGCTTGCCCGCCCCCCCCAGTTGCGACTGTGCCCTGGCAGCTTCCCACAAGCAAAGTCAATGGGGAAACCAGCAGGAAGTTGGAAGTCGCTCCTATTCCCACTGCTTTTTTGCCTGCCTGTGGTCGTTCTGTTTGAGGTAAGGAAATATCTCCAAAAGGATGACCCAGTGGGTCATGGGTGGCCTAGTAAAATATAAAAGTAATATGAAAATAGGCTCAATCGTTTCTCCATTGCTATTAATGCAATGCTTGTAAAAACTTTCTATGTTTGGTTGGAGGCTAAACTGAACATCTGGTAAATTGGAAGCTTCACACCTGTTTTTTAATGAATAAAATATTAAATAATTGTTTTTGAAGTAGAACCTAATTCCTTTATTGTGATAAAGTGATGTGTGTATAGAAATTTCATTCATAATGTAATATATACAAAAATAATCTAAGGCAGAATAAAATGTTAATGCTATTTTAATATCAACTCTGTATTTTTCTATTGAATAAAGCCAACAAAAATTGAAATATTTGTAAACGAGCCAAAGGCCAAAGGCCAAAATAAAATCCATCAAGCTTTAGCAACCAGATAATCTAGTTGCCTTGATTTTTAAGTAAAACTGAAAAACAACTGACAAAATAAATAATGTTTTCCTGATCTGGAAATAAAGATCAGTTCAAATGGATCAAATGTATGTTATCTTAAAAGAGGGAGGAAGGGAGAGATGGATATTTTCCAAAAGAAGCTAAGGAGAGTCAGATCTGTTCTTGGATAGGAGACAACCAGGAAATTCCAGGGCTGGCTGGGGAATTCTGGGAGTTGAAGTCCAGACATCTTAAAGTTGCAAAGGTTGAGAAACGCTGGTTTAAGCATATTAACTTTCTAGACATAAGATTATTTTTGACATATCATGTTTGTATCTTGAAGTGTAAGTGTGGTGCAGGGGTTAAAAGGTTGGATAGAAGAGGTGAAGACTTAGGTTCAATTCAATCTTCAGCCCTCAGTGGAAACCTCTGGGTGATTTTGAACCAGCCATTTCTTCTCAGGTTTATTGTTATGAGATAAAATGAAGGGAGAGACCCCCCATCTACTTCCACCCACCCACCCACCCCCATAAAACCTATCTTGAGCTCTTAGGGAAAAAGTAGTTTGGCCTAAAAGTAGTTTTGCCTTTTGTCATTTGTGGTGCCAACATTAAGTTTTGCCCAGTTGCATTTTGCTATGCCACCCAGTCGTGGTTTTGTGACATTGCCCAGTTGTGGTTTTGCAATCTTTGGGCTTTTGATGAGATCAGTGACAGTTGCAAGCACCGGTGCTTCATATGGCCCTAGGATTAATGAGTGCAGAGGACTCTGCACAGGACTCGGAAGACTGCCTACTCCCCCCTTTGGAGGAATTGGAGTGGGAAGGAGTAGTGACAGCAGAGAGCAGGTGCCTTAGGGCTGTTGTAGATCCCTCCAACACAAGCCAAGTCTTGAAGGGTGGATGGTGTACCTGGTTGAGGTTGATTGACCTCCTTCGGGTAAGAGCTTTGGGGGGGGGGGATTGGTGAGGGTGGGATGTATAGAATGGGCAACCCCTGGCCAGGCTAGTGAGAGAGGTTGGTGGAGGAGGCCAGTGCTGGTAGGTTGTGTAAGGATGGGTTTGTATGAGACCATGAGCTAAAGTACCTGGAGGACTCAGCTTCCCCCTTGTTTAGGATGAATGAGTTCAAGAAAGAGATGTGGGGATCCCCTGCCTTGGGAACCAGAGGACATGGAGAGGGGTGTTTGGGGATCTGGGGGTGCTGGAGGTGGGGTGAAATATCACAGTAGTGATGAGTAAGGGAAAATATGGTGGGAGACTGGGTATGGCCCACTCTTGAAAACAAGTGTCTTGTACTGGCTTGTTCTGGCCCCCAGTTCTCAACTCCAGTTCCTGGTCAACAGGCCTTCAGAGGACCTGGCTCTCAGCTGTCACTACTAAATGCCAGATTGACCTGTAATTAGGCCTCCCTCATATGTGATTTAATCACAGACGAGAGGGCTGACTTGGCATATATTACTGAGATTTGGCTGGGTCCAAAGCGGGGATGTTCCTCTTTCAGAGATGTTCCCACCTGGGTTTTGGGTATGGCATCAGCTGAGAATCCAGGGCAGGGGTGGGGGTGTGGTGGTTGTCATCCAGGTGTCTCTTATGGCTTTCAGGGGCTCTGGTCCACAGGTTGCTGGATGTGAGATCCTGTTCCTTAAGTTGGGCTCTAGGGATCAGTTGGGATTGCTACTATTGTACCAGCCTCCTTGCTGCATAGCAACCTCCTTGCCTGAGCTCCTCAACTTTGTCTCGGGGTTGGCAGTGGTATTCTCCAGGTGTATGGTCATGGGGGATTTCAACCTGTCTTCTCTGGGAGTGGGATCTGATGTGGCTCAGGAGTTCATGGCCTCCAAGACAGCCATGGGCCTATCTTAGGACATCCATGGGACAGTGGTAACATACCTGATCCGATTTTTCTGTGGGAGCAGTGGCAAGGTGATCTGGAATTGGAGTAGTTCTCTGTGACTCCCTGGTCATGGTCAGATCATGCCCTGGTAACCATGAGATTTTCTGGCGCTACCCCCTGCTGCAGGGAGGCAGGACCTATTAGATTGGTCCAACCCCCAATGACTGATGGATCTGGAAGGGTTCTAGAGGGAGCTGGGGGTTGTTCTTGATGGTCTGCTGCACAGTCCAACTAAGACCTTAGTTGCCGCTTGGAACAAGAGGGCAGCAGTGGTCTTGGATCAGGCTGTGCCCATTTGACCTCTCTATTCCTGTGGATCCCATTGCTCTTCATGGTTTATGGAACAACTGAGGGAAATGAAATGGGAGAAGAGACTCTAGAGTGCTGATGGAAGTCAATGAAGGATGAACTCAACTGAACACAGGTGAGAGCTACTATTAAGGCCTACCTTGTGGTGGTAAGGGTGGCAAAGAAACAATAAATCTCCACCCTTGTCATGTCTGTGTATTGCTGTCTGGTGGCCTTGTTCCAGGTGACCCAAGCCCTTTTGAGGAAGGGGAACCTGGAGATTCACCTGCAAGGCCAGGCATGGGAATTCTCATAGAATGTTGGACAAATTGTTCAAATTTATTCCTGGTTAGATCCTTGGTGCAGGTCCAGTGGAGATCCCTGGGACACAGTCTTGCCCTGTTATCTGTGAGCAGTTTGAACCTGTTGGGCCTGAGGAAGTAGACAGGGTCCTCATGACTGCAAGCTCAGACACCTGCTCCTTAGATCCATGACTATCCTCACTAGCTAAGGCTGGCTGGGAGGGGACATGTGGCTGGATTCTGATGATGGTTAATTCATCTTTTAAAGAGGAGGTTGTTCCTTTGCCTCTGAAGGAGGCATTGGTTTGCTCCCTCCTCAAAAATCCATCACTGGATCCCACCATATTGGACAATTTCCCTCTAATATCCAACCTCTTTTTTAGGGAAGGTTGTGGAGAAGATGGTGGTGCAGCAGCTTCAGGCCTGGACATGGGATGGAAATGGCATAGGTTGAACTTTTAGATGATCTCTGGTGGGAATGGAATGGGAGTAGTGCATCCATCTTGACTCTACTTGACCTCTCAGTGGCTTTCAATGCCATCGACCATGTTATCCTTCTGGATCAGGTCCGGGGATTGGGAACAGGCACCACAATATTGTGCTGGTTCTCTTCCTTCCTTAGGGGCCAAACCAGTTGGTGTTGATTGGGAGTGAGAGATCCCACCCTTGGCCCCTACTATGTGGGGTGCCACAGGATTCAGCGCTCCCTCCACTCCTGCTTGACATCTGCATAAAACTGCTGGGGAGATCATCCATTGCCACAGGGTGAGGTATCATCAGTATGCTGATGATACTCAATTATATCTCTCCACCCCTGCAAATTAAGTGATGCTGTGGATGTCCTGCAGTGGCCTGGACATTGTAGAGGTCTGGATAGGGAACAACAGCTTCAACTAAACCCTGGCAAGACTGAGTGGATTGGGGTTTTAAGGACTTCTGAATCTGGACTTTATAATCTTTGGTACTGGATGGGGTGTCACTGCCCTAAACAGACCCAATGCGCAATCTGGGGGTCCTTCTAGACTCAGAACTGCTCAAGGAGCAAGTGGCAGTCATGGCCAGGAGGGCCTTTGTGCAACTTTATGTTGTGTACCAGTTGCACCCGTTCCTGTATCATGAGGCTCTGCTCGCAATTATTCATGCCCCAGTCACCTCCCAAATGGACTACTATAACATGCTCTACAAAGGGCTGCTCTTGAAGAATATCTGAAAGCTTCAGCTGGTGCAAAATGCAGTAGCATGGGCAGTTTTGTGTGCCCTTAGAAGGACACACATTACACCTCTGCTCCATGAGCTGCAGTGATTTTCAGTTTGCTTCTGGGTTCAATTCAAGGTGCTGGTTTTGACCTTTAAAGCCCTACATGTTATGGGGTCAGGTTATCTGAGGGATCGCTCTTCGTAATTACATCTACCCATCCCATCAGGTCTGGCAGGAGAGGCATGCTTTGGGTCCCATCTGTGAAAGAGTTCCATCTGATGGGACCTAGGAAGTGAGCCTTTTCTGCTGCACCTGCCCTCTGGAACAACATCCCTCCCGAAGTGAGGTTAGCCCCAACCCTTATGCCCTTCCAGAAGGCCCATCAAATTATGTTTCTTTCATCAAGACTGGGAATTCCCTGTACCCTGGCTGTATTATATGTAATATTTCCCCTCTCATGGTCTTGTTTTCTACCTTTATTGTTTTAATTGGTTTTGTATAATGTTTTAATTTCTGATTTTATTGTATACCACCCAGAGTCACTTTGTGTGAGATGGGTGGCCATATAAATTTGACAAATAAAAAAATTAATAAATAAAATTTTAGCCAATTATTGTAATGTTGTTGATAGTGGTGAATAAAAATTAAATTAGAAGGACAGATTGAAGTCTTTGGTAGGAGGAGTTGCTTTATTTATTTGTTTTTTGGTTTATTTATTTATTTATGTCCCAAGTATAAAGTCTTTTGTACTGTCTTTTCAGTATAGAGAGGAATTTTTTATAGATCTGCTTTATAAACATAGCATATCCAGAGGCTTTTAAAGAAGCCTTCTTTCAGGGGCTTCTCTTTGTACAGCTGCATGCAATTTTAATAGCCCAGCATTGTCTGAAAGTTGTTAATCTTTTTCTGTAGGTATGTGAGAAAAGATCTCTTTTGGATCTTTTGGACCCTGTCTAGACCTCCAACTCTATCACATTTTTAATGCTGGTGTCTCTTGGCTAGGTAGACCTGTCAGAAGAAGAGAAAAGCATGCTTGTTTACACTAAAATGCATTAAACAAGTTCTAGTTCCAGTAATATGAAATGTAGAGCTTTAGATGTGCCTAATCATTTGAATACTTCCACAGTCTATAGAACACTATACATTACACGTCATACACACAGATACACTTTGTGCTTCATTAAAGGGATAGTGAGGCTCAGGTCTTCATGCGAAGGCATCATTACTAGAACTAGCAAATCTTGTAAGGCTTTTTTACATTTTTTGAAGAAGATTTTCCAATTTTTAAGTGAGTGTTTTGTTTTGTTGTTTTGTTTTCCTTAAAATGGCTCCTACTGCTCTAGCCAACTTCATCTGCCTTATACGCTGCGGGTTAAACTGCTGAGCTGCTGAGCTTGCTGATCGGAAGGTCAGTGGTTCAAATCCACGTGACGGGGTGAGCTCCCGTTGCTAGTCCCAGCTCCTGCCAACCTAGCAGTTCGAAAACATGCAAATGTGAATAGATCAATAGGTATCGCTTCGGCGGGCAGGTAACGGCGTTCTGTGACTGTCATGCTGGCCACATGACCACGGAAATGTCTACGGACAAATGCTGGCTCTTCGGCTTTGAAATGGAGATGAGCACCGCCCCCTAGAATTGGACACGACTGGACTTAATGTCAAGGGAAACCTTTACCTTTACCTTAACTTTATATTATCCCTGTTTTCCATAAAATAACATTGCTGTTCTGAATAAGGTCAAAAAACCATGAGACTGCATCAGGGATACTCCTAGATTGCAGAGTGCCAGAATTACACTTCCTGTGGCTGGGGTATTCTGGAAAGCTCCAGTGTATGTGCTGCTGATGCCAACATTTGATACATATCTGATCTTAAAACTTCCAAACAACAGCTTTGCTTTGTACATCTCAAAAGACTGAGATGAGAAACTATTTTGGAACTGGTATTCCATTATATCAACTGCCATGACCATAAAGTCAGGAAGATTTTTACATCTATGTTTCAGAAACAGAGGGTATTAATTTTTTTTCATGGAACCAAATAGCATTTCCGTGGGCTGTTATCCATGGAAGTTACTTACTTAATTTTCTGAACTCTTGTCACATATTAAAGGATTGCTTCTGATAAAGGCATATGGAAGAAAAGAGAGGTGTATCCAAAGTAAACTATTAACTGTATCTAAGACAGCCAGCTGAGCATTCAGCTACTATCCCAAGTGATACTTGTGAGAGATTTAAGGGGCAGCTCATTAGAGATTATGTTACTGTGACATTAGAGATGTTTTATATTCCCTTGGCTTTTCAGAGAACCAGAAGTTTATCCCTGAAATAGCTTCTGTGTCAAATCATCAGAATGTCTTATCCCTCTGTTCCCATATGCCATGTTGCAAAGAAAACCCACAAAAATTTCTCTACTAAACCCAAATAAGCTACAAAGCATTAGGACAGTGAAGAATCCACCCTCCGCAATTCTCTCTTTTTCTCCTTCTAGGTGTGTGCATGCAGGTGATCACGGTAAATAGCAGCTGATGATAGCAATCTCTCCAAGAAGAGGTGGGCAAGATTCTCATCCAAAGCATGTACTTCTCACCTTTAGGAGGAGAGTGAAGAAACAGGGAAGTAAGCATACTTTTCAACACTTATGGTGATGTGCTGAAGTTTTATCTACCTGAGCTATTTTTCCTGCAGAATCCTGCCACTTCGAAAAACAAAAATAAGTTTCTGCCTGGTGTCTCTTCTCTTTTTGCCATGATGGAATTTTACAGTTCATGTTGCCTTTCTTCATATTGGTCCCATATGAATAACATAATGACTTGGTTCGCAAATTTCATAGTTTATTTAACCCTGATTTGTTGAATAAGGTGCACATTTAGCTCTAAGCCATAAATATTTACAAGCTACAATTATTGGCTTCACACAGCATGCAGTACGACTTAGACTAATATCTGAAGCCAGCCAACGTATAACAGATATGAAATGAACCAAACGGCCTTTATAATAACTGATCAAATACAGTACATGTTCAGCTTGGCTCCTTCCCCTAAGTACTTAAAGCAAGAATACATAGCTTATAACCTGCACACAACCTGTGCTAGGTTTTGTAATGATTACCCTAGCCCAAATACTCAGACTCACAAGAGGCTGCTATAGGAAATCTGATTTATTAAGGAACTACAGGCAAATACAGAGAAAGCTGAGAATGAGCAAAAGCGCGCCAAATACAAACTTAAACCCTTGGTGCAAACGTATCCCGCCTCCCTCGTAACAAACCCGCCCGGCACAGGTGCAAGCAATCGTCAGAGTTGCTAGCCTGGGAAAGTAACCTTGAGTGCAGTAGATAATGCAAATACATTCCAGAGCAAAGCCAAAAGATAAGTACTCCCATCCTCCCGAGAAAGATGAAACACGCATCCTGCTAATGACATGAGAAACGTTACGATGTATCAAAGACATTGAAACGGCGAACATGACATACCGCCCCCCTAAAAATATCCTTAGGGACCCGGCTTAGTGGGATAAGCAGAGTGGAAACGGCCAACTAGGATAGGGGAAGCCACATCTGGTGCAGCGACCCACTCCGGATGAGGGAAATGTTTCCAACGAACTAGGTATTGCAGAGTATTGCGAAGGCGTCTAGAGTCCAAAATTTCTTTAACTTCAAAGTGTTGCTGACCGTCAATCATGATGGGGGCTGGAGGTGGAGGTTGGCGATGCCAGCGGTCAGAAGGAATAGTCGGTTTGAGCAAACTGCAATGAAAAACAGGGTGTAAGCGTTTGAGGTTATGAGGCAAGTCAAGTTTAAAAGTCACAGGGTTAATTTGAGCGGTAATTGGGAAAGGACCCACAAATTTAGGAGCCAGCTTCTTGGAAGGTTGTGAGGACTTTATGAACTTGGTGGAAAGGTAAACCGAGTCCCCTACTTGAAACGCCGGCTGAGGAGCACGCTTCCGATCAGCATACTGTTTGTAATCCAATTGTGCCTCAGCTAGTGCTTTTTGAATCATTGGCCAGGAGTCTGCCAGTTGCGACGCCCAATCACCCGGAGTGGCCGATCCGCCCGAAGGCTGCGGTAGATCAGGGATAGGTACAAAGTCTTTGCCTTGGGCCACCCGAAATGGGGTTTGGCCGGTGCTTTGATGCACTGCATTGTTGTAAGCCACTTCGGCAAAAGGGAGGAGGTCTACCCAATTGTCCTGCTGGTAATTCACAAAAGCTCGAAGGTATTGCTCCAGAGTAGAATTTAAAGCCTCTGTGGCCCCATCCGTCTGGGGGTGCCAAGCCGTGGATAGGGCTTGCTTCGTTCCCAACAATTTGAGGAACGCCCGCCAAAATTGTGAGGTAAATTGTGTGCCCCTGTCCGAAATTAAGCGGGAAGGACATCCGTGTAGCCTGTACACGTGTACTAGAAACAGGCGGGCCAATTGACGTGCCGACGGAATGGACACGCAAGGGATGAAGTGGGCTTGTTTTGAGAAATAGTCTTTGACCACCCAAATGACAGTTTTGCATTGACTGGGTGGTAATTCAACAATAAAGTCCATGGAGATTTCATCCCAGGGGCAAGAAGGGGCAGCCACCGGCTGCAGCAGTCCTTGGGGCTTCCCCACCTTGCGCTTAGACATCGCACAAACAGTGCAGGAGGCAATATAGTCTTTGACATCCTTACGTAATGTGGGCCACCAGAACTGCCTCCTAACAAGGTTCAAGGTTTTTACAAAACTGAAGTGACCTGCCAGTTTGTCATCGTGTGAACGTAGTAACACCTCTTTTCTGAGGCTTTCAGGGATGTAGAGGCGGTCGGATTTCCAAGCGAAGCCTCGGTCAAAAGTAACATTGTTTTTATTTGCCAGCAACCAAGTATCTGTTTTCAGTTCTTTTAGAAACTTTTGTTGCAACTGGGAAGGAATTGACAAAGCGCTCGGCTGGGCGGCGTCCGCAGCGGGTGGCTGCTGCGCGCGCGTTTGGCTACGCGTCACAGCCTGCATACCCAATTGGGGTGCTGACCACAGGGTGCTAACCACTTCTGGCGCTGCCCCCGAGTCCTGAGGTTGCCTTGACAACGCATCAGCCAGGAAATTCTTTTTCCCCGGAATAAACTTCAAATGAAAATTGAACCGATTAAAAAATTGAGCCCAACGGACTTGTTTCGGGCTCAGTTTTCGAGGGGTGCTAAGAGCCTCCAAATTTTTATGGTCAGTCCACACCTCAAAGGGGTGATTCGCCCCTTCTAACAGATGCCGCCAAGCTTCCAACGCGGCTTTTACTGCGAATGCCTCCTTTTCCCATACATGCCAACGTCGCTCAGTCTCGGAGAACTTGCGGGACAAGTAGGCACATGGCTTGAGGCATCCTGTCCCGTCCTGTTGCATCAACAATGCCCCAATGGAATAATCGGAGGCATCCGCCTGCACCACAAACGGTTTGGAGGGATCAGGATGTTGCAAAATGGGCTCTTTGATAAACGCTGCTTTCAGCTGCTCAAACGCCGTTTGACAAGCAGGCGTCCAGCGCAACAGCGCCCCTGGATTCTTTACTCTCCGAGTATCTCCCACACCCTTGGTTCGGAGCAGTTCTGTTAGTGGCAAGGCAATTTCAGCAAATCCCCTTATGAATAATCTGTAGTAGTTGCTGAACCCCAGGAAACTTTGAAGTTGCCTGCGGGTGCGGGGGCTTTCCCAGTCCATGATAGCCTGCACCTTGGCAGGGTCCATTTCTATGCCTTTATCTGAAATTCTATACCCCAAATAGTCAATTTGTGTCTGGTGAAATGCACATTTAGACAGTTTGGCATACAATTCTGCTGATCTGAGTTTACTCAGCACCTTTTTTACCAGAGACACATGCTCTTCCATGGTTTCAGTATAAATCAATACATCATCCAAATACACCAATACCCCTTTAAACAGATGTTCATGCAGTACTTCATTGATCAGTTGCATAAATACCCCAGGGGCCCCAGCCAAACCAAAAGGTAACACCTTATACTGGAAAGCTCCCAACGGGCAATTGAAGGCAGTTTTCCACTCATCGCCCTCCTTGATGCGTACACGATAGTAGGCTTCTCTTAAATCAAGTTTAGAGAAGACCTTTCCCTTAGCCAGATGTGACAACATGTCCTTGATCAATGGCAAGGGATATTTATTGGAAATTGAGACGGCATTTAATCCGCGGAAATCGGTACAAAGTCTCAATGTCCCATCCTTTTTTGGGCGAAAGAGAACCGACGTCCCCACCGGTGAATTCGCCGGCTCGATGAATCCGCGCACCAAATTTTTGTCCACAAAGTCTCGTAACAGAGTCAGTTCCTTTTGTGTCATGGAATAAATCTTTGGCTTGGGCAATTGGGTGTTGGGCACCAGTTCAATGGCACAGTCCGTCTTTCTATGGGGGGGTAATTGGTCGGCTTCCTTTTCGCCAAACACATCAGCAAACGTCTTGTACTCTGCCGGCAAGCCTTCCAGAGGAAGGGCCGGGACATGCGGAGTCGCAGCTGCCGCAACCCCCACCATCTCCTCTGGGGCACCCTTCCCCTCAGTCGCTTGGTAGAACCCATCCCTAAACGTGATAGTCCGGTAAACCCAGTTTATTTGGGGATTTTGCTGAACCAACCAAGGCACCCCCAACACCACCAAGGGACCCCCTACTGGAGCCATGACAAAAGACAAACCTTCCTGATGGCTGCCCAGCTGCAAGGATACCCGCCCTGTGAAATGGGTGACCGGTTTGCCCCCTGCCATGGACCCATCCAGCTGTGTAAAAGCGATGGGTCGCTGTAAAGGGAAAGTGGGTAGCTCCAGAGCCGCTACCACATCAGGGTGCATTAGACACCGGGAACACCCCGAATCAATCATGGCCCATACTTCTACAGTCTTGGATTGGGAGCCCAACTTCAACTTCACCGTGAGAATGCGGTAACTGCCACTCACCGATGAAGGCTCGCGCCCTTCTTCCACCACCTGCCCTGCGGCGCCCTTTAAAGCAGGTGGCTGGTGTTTCCCGCCGGCTGCAGGATTTCGGGCTCACCCTCCTCTTCGTAGAACATCGCATCGTCTCCCACGGTTTCAGCCACCGCAGCTTTCTGCTTCCTCGGCAGGGCAGGGGACTTCGTCGGCGGCTTGCCGAGCCGTTCCTCTCCCTTTGCCTTCGGGCACGCCGCCACTCGATGCCCCTCTTTACCACATCTCAGACACAGGCCTTTTGCATACCGCTTCTCTCGCTCCTCATCCCAGGGTCGTTGTCCTGGTCTCCCCCCGGTGCTCGATGGGCGGCTGGGCTTCACCTCCTGCCCCGATTTGGCGGTCTTTCGATGGGCGAAGATCTCATGGGCATGCTCAGCCCTCCCCGCCAGTTGGATCCATTCGTAAAGTGTACATGGGTCGTCCCTCCCCAAGGACCAGTGCAGCACCTCTGTATTCAGGCCATCCTTGAATAGCTCGATAATGGTGGCTTGGGACCAATCATCCACCTTCCCAGCAAGTGCTTTAAACTCCAGTGCATAATCAGCCATGGATCTTGACCCCTGCTTAAGTTCCTTCAGAGCTCGCTTTGCCCTCTCTTTCGCCAAGGGATCCTCGAAGTGTTGTCTCAATGCCCAGAGGAACTCATCGAATTTCTCCAGTTCAGGCGCTTCCGACTGGCACATCTGGACATACCAGTCTGCCGCCCTCCCTTTCAGCTTGGTGGCAATGGTGATGATCTTTGCCTTTTCCGATTGAAAAAGCGACCCCCATTCCTCCATGTAGGCTTTAGCATTTGTCAGGAAAAATGAGAGTTTGGTTGGGTCCCCATCAAACTTGACAGGGAAATCTCTCATCCCGCCCCCCCCGGGCTGCGCCCCGCCACCGGGGCTGCAGGGGCTGGTACCTTCCGGGCTCGCGGCGGCGCGGGGCCCGGGGACGGCCGCGCCGGCGATGCTGCGATTTCCATCTGGACCGACTGGTCCCCCTCGCGCCTCCGTGCCGGCCGCCGTTGCTCCGGGGACCACCCATGGGACGAAGGGGTTGAATGCCGCTGGCTTGATCCTTCCTGGGTTTCTCTCAGCGAGGTCACATCTAGGCTCAGCTGCTTCAGTATAGTTTCTAACTAGTCCATTTTTGACTCCAGTACTCGGATACGATCCGGGGTGGGGGAGCCCTCCGTTGGCAGCACCTGCACCACAGTGGGGGATAATGGGTATCTCTGCCTCCAGGATGGGCCCCCTGCCACCGTGACATCCCCTTGGGTCTCATCCCAGGTGACCAGCTCGCCCGGAGAATTTACGGTAGTCTCCGGGGCGGTTTTCAGACCCTCGGCTTCACCCTCCGACTCGGAGCTCGCCTCTTCTAGGATGGCTGACAGCTCCCCCCCCTGGGACGGTCGGTCGGGCCGCCTCACGGTTGAGTCCGGTTCCCCTTCTTCCATCATCACGATGTCGGGTTCGGTCATCGCTGGCGCTCTCCCTCACAGGGTTAGACAACTTGTCTTTTCCTGGACAGGGGCCAGCGGAGTTGGGATCTTAGATTCTCAGCTTTATGTAATGATTGCCCTAGCCCAAATACTCAGACTCACAAGAGGCTGCTATAGGAAATCTGATTTATTAAGGAACTACAGGCAAATACAGAGAAAGCTGAGAATGAGCAAAAGCGCGCCAAATACAAACTTAAACCCTTGGTGCAAACGTATCCCGCCTCCCTCGTAACAACCCCGCCCGGCACAGGTGCAAGCAATCGTCAGAGTTGCTAGCCTGGGAAAGTAACCTTGAGCGCAGTAGATAATGCAAATACATTCCAGAGCAAAGCCAAAAGATAAGTACTCCCATCCTCCCGAGAAAGATGAAACACGCATCCTGCTAATGACATGCGAAATGTTACGATGTATCAAAGACATTGAAACGGCGAACATGACAGGTTTGCATAGGATGTTTGGGACTCTCAGTGGGGGAATCAGGACTTAAATGAGCTTAATTTTTGTAAGGGGTAAAATGAATGCTTTGACCCTCTGCAAGGTTTAAGAGGGGCCCCCCCTTGCAAAACAGGCTGAATTTTTTGGCTCTGTCCCCTCTGCTGGAGTTCTGGAGGGAATAAAACAGATGCCAGTAGGATACAACCTTTCTGTAGGCTACATTTTTAATACACCTGACTGAAAGGTGAGATATGAATTAAGTAAGGTATTGTGACTTCATTAAGTAAGGCAATCATTTCAACCGTTGTTTGCATTCATAAAAGTGGCAGTGCCTTTGTCCAGAATTCAGTTTCCTCCAGCGTGTCCAGTTTCCTTAAAATAAGAGCTTTTGCAATGTGAACGTTCAGAAACAGATGGTTGACATAGGGAGCCATATGTTCAAAATGTTTGATTTTTCCCAATAACAGAGAGCCTGCCTGTGGATAATACACCAGCAGTATCTATGCACTCGCTAGTGGGCTAGGAAGTACATTGATTGTTAGCAGCTGTAGAGGCCTTTCGCTGAGCTCCCTGCTAGAATAACAAGCACAAAAGGCCTGTGGATTTTACAAGAAGTGCTTGGATTAAAAAGCTGAAGCAAAGATAGTGATGTTTTTATAATCGAAGTCAGTCTCCATGAACACCAAGAAGCGGTCAGTTTGCCTCTTGGAACACAATGGTTATCTGTATGGTCACTTCAAGACTTTAATAAATACTAGTGGCAGTTCTTACATAAACCAGCTGGGAGACATTAGTTCCCTAATAGCAAAACATTTCCCTGAATGATGTAAACATGTTCTCTGTCTCTGCGGCATGCCCAACTGCCTACAATTAATATAATAAATATTATGAGGCAAGGACAGTCAGCGTATTCTGTTAATCGGGTCTGTCTTCCAGCATTATTCCCACAGGTGGCCCAGGACCACATGTGCTTTCCCATTCCTAACAAGTCTGTGACCCATGATCCCCGAGCAGGGCAATCTGAAAGGTTCTCTTCAATACTAGCCCTTGTTGACAGTTGGAAACCTTGATCTTGCAGAACGTGCTACTTGTTCCACCTGATCTTCTGTTTAAAAAAACAGAAACAAAAGTAATGTTGCCTTGAAGCTGAGCTAAATGTTGAATCTAAATGTTGTGAAGACTGAATCAATTTGCCCCTCCTGCTATGGAAGTGTTTTAAGTATAAAAACAGCCTTGTTTTTTTTTAGAAAGCATGGGGAATTTGTTTTTCTTTATTTAAAAATATTTTTTTAAAAAAGAAATGAACTCAATATGCATTTTCCTGATGCATATTGAGAAAGCATTTGTCTTATACTGGGCATTCAAATAATAATGAGTGGTGCTTAGCATACGCGCACGCATGCACACACACACACAGACACCATCTTTGCAGCTCCTGTTTGAGTCCCCCTTTTTTCCTTCAAAGTCTGACTTCTTTTTGTTAACTAATATTATTCTGTAGCTGTGGTGGATTTTGGCTGTGCTGCTGGTTCTCAGGAAAGAGGGAGCACATTCCAAGAAGGTGGAAGAGATAAAAGGAAGCACAGTCCGGGAAACAATAGTGGGAAAGTGAAGAGGTTCAGAATAGCCCCACCCTAGAGCTCTCCCAGGTTATTTCCCCTTGGGTTAGGTAGAGTAGCTTTAGTCTGGCAAGATTCTGTCTATGCGGTGTGAGCAAATAGAGAACTGGAGTTTGAATGGACTGACTCTTCATCATTCTTGGGCTGGTCCTGACAGTAGCAAAATCTGAAAGACTATATGTGAAACAAAGAAGAATATGGTGCTAAAGTTGGAGCTGTCATTTTCATAAACAGCCTAACACAGTTATCATAACTTGTTGCAGAATGCTGGGAAAGCCTTTAGCCCAGGAGAGGTCAAAAAAGTCACACACCAAGCATTTCTATAAAAATAATTTATTTACAGAAAACAAAAACAAAAGCAAAACATTTAAAGTACTTAGCTCCGTTTGGAGCAAGCCTTGCTGAGCTACATTTCCAGCAGAGAGAAAAAGAAGAAGTGAGAAGACAAGTCCGGGCAGGTCCTCCCCCCAGGCTATTTTGCATGAAGCACGTGAGAGGAGACAATCACTTGCAACCTTTCACCCAGCCAAATGATTAGGTATAATAGTAGCTTAATCTATTAGTAGGAAAACCTCAACACTCCCCTTTTTACACTACAGATTAAGATGCATACCAATCTTCTCTGACTTTATATGTCTTTCCATTCACATTACCATTATCTCCCCTTTGGTTTAACAGAAAGTTACCATTCTTCTTCCTGTGTTTTTCCAAACCTAGGTTATTATAATTCCAAGGCTTCTTAATGTGAAATGGCTTTTCATGCAGGCTTCAAAATCAAGCCTTTGTTTTTCTGTTGATGTGAACAGCAGCAAATCATCAACATAAATGCACAGATACATACAGCCTTGTTTGTCCTTCATATATACACAGGGATCTGCTTTTCCTTTTTCAAAACCAAAACTCTGCAGTTTTTCATCTACTTTTTGGTTCCAGGATCTAGCAGCTTGTTTTAACCCATAGATTGACTTCTGCAGTTCACAGACTAGATTCTCCCCTTTTTCATAGCCAGGGGGTTGCTGCATGTATAATCTGTGGTCTAAATCACCATAGAGAAATGCAGTTTGAATGTCATAGTGGTTAACTGACATTCCCTTGAGTGCAGCAACTTTTAACAGTAATCTAATTGATTCACCTTTAGTAACTGGTGCAAAAGTCTTGTCAAAGTCTAAATCTTTCCTTTGAGTGAACCCTTTTGCAACCAACCTTGCTTTATATTTTTGGATTTTGCCATCAGCATCCCTTTTCAGTTTGAAAACCCACCTACAACCCAGACAGCGTTCATTGGGAGGTAGATTTACCAGTTTCCATGTTTTATTTTCTTTCAAGGATGCTAATTCCTGTTGCATGGCAGAATGCCCATTTTGTGCAATCTCAGGTGGTAAAGCATTCACTTGTTCTAAAGATTCAGGTTCTGTGAATATGTGAAAAGCCTTTACTGTTTCAGCCTGAAAACGTGATGGAGGAACTCCTTTATTACTCCTCTGAGATCTGCGAGGTAATACAGGGCTTAAATTTTGACTCCTATCACTTTCCTGAGAAGCATCTATCTCATCAGACAGATCTTCAATTTGCTTTTCTGGTTTAATGTCCTCATCAGGCAAAAGATCACCATCAGCAAGTCCTTGCTGTTCTCTTGTGGTGGTCAGTTCAACTGGAGAGCTAGAATTTAATCTCCCCCAGTTTTGTTCAGCAAAAGAAGCGCTTTTGCTAATTATTAATTTCTCTCCCATTATGAACCTGTAGCTCCTCTGGCTTTGTTCATAGCCAACAAAGATGGCTTTCTTTGTTGTGGGGCCTCCTTTCCTTCTCTGCTGTTTTGGAATGTGAACCCATGCAGTGCTACCAAACACTCTAAGATGGCTTACCTTTGGTTTCACACCATAAAACAAATGGAATGGAGTGTCCTGAATCATAGAGTTATACAACCTGTTCTGAACATAACAAGCAGTCGATAAAGCTTCTCCCCAGAACGTAAAACATAATCGTGAATCTTTTAACATGCATTCCATCGCATTTTGCAAGGTTCTGCCCTTTCTTTCAGCAACACCATTTTGCTGAGGGGTGTACGGGTTAGAAAGAATTTGTTCTATCCCCTTTTCCACTAGGAACCTTCTGAATTTGTGAGAAAGGTATTCTCCTCCTCTATCACATTGGAGTGCAGATACAGGCCTAGGGAATTTTCCATTTGCCCATGTCACAAAACTTTTAAATTTCTCAAATGCCTCATCTTTATGTTTTAAGATGTAGATAAATGTGTATCTTGAGAAATCATCAATGATGGTCATTGCATACCTTGCTTGTCCAAGACTTGGAGCAAAAGGACCAATAATATCAGAGTGTACAATTTCCAAAGGTCTAGTTGTAACTCTGTCACTGTGCTTACTCACAGGAGCTTTCAGTGTTTTGCATTCTTTGCAAACTACACAATCTAAGTATTTATCACAGGGTTTTATCTTTAGGTCAGCACACAGCTGTGGCATTTGTGCTATATACTTGTAATTAGCATGACCAAGTCTCCTGTGCATCAGGTGTACACATTGGTCATGATATGGTGTGTTGCCAACTGCAGCCTTGCAGCTTGGCTTCCTTGCATTTTGCACAATGTACAAGGAGTCTTTTAACATACCAGTAGCACACAATTTCCCATTTTTACGTATCTCACAACCATTTTTCTTAAATGTTATGATATACCCTGTTGCAGCCAATTGTGTCACAGATAAAAGGTTTGATTGTAAATTTGGCACATACAACACACCTTTTACAGTTTCTCCTAAGCAGGATAAATACAAGTCACCTTGTCCCATAATTTTGGTCACAGACCCATCAGCCAAAGATACACTTTGTCTTTCAGTTTTAGACAGTGACACAAAAGAGCTTTTACAATTACATAAATGACAACTGGCCCCAGAATCTAACACCCATACATCAGAATTACCCTTCTCAGCAACCTGTGCAATTTGGGTTGTCTGAAGAGCCTTCTTCTGTGTTGCCCTTGTGTTCTTCTGCTCTGTCTTTCTACTCTTGGGTCTCATGGCACAGTCTCTTTGCAAATGTCCAGCTGAACCACAAGTGAAGCATCGCTGGCTGGCTAGTGCTGTGGCCTCAGATTCCTTTCCCTTCTTTTCCCTCATTTTCTGGTCTTGCAGCTTTCCAGAAGAGATGGGGGGGGATCTTTCCTCTCTCTTCTCCCATTCAGCGAGTAAGCGCTGTGTAACATACGATGGGGTGAGGTCTGCTTCAGGCATAGCCTCCAGGGTACAAATCAGCGTGTCCCATGTTGCATTTAGTGAGGACAGGAGGATATATGATTTTGTGAGAGGTGTAAATTCCATTCCTCTCTCCTGCAACTCAACAAACAGCTGCTGAATATAATGCAGGTGCTCAGGAAGGCTATCTCCTTCTGCAAGGTAGGCTCTGTACAGCTTTTTCGTCAGAGTAACTTTACTCCCTGCTGTTGCCTTTACATATAAGTCTCTCAAAGCGTCCCAAAGTTGCTTTGCAGACTGCATGCCTCGCACGTGGACTAGCTGATTGTCCTCAACTCCCAAGATAATGGTGGCTCTAGCCCGCTCATCCTGTCTCAGCCATTCAGCATTGGGATTTTGGGGGGTTTGCTCACCAATTTGCAGCCAAAGATTCTCTCTGCGAAGATACATCTCCATCTTCAGGGCCCAATTCAAATAGTTGGTCTCTGATAGGCGCTCCAGAGGCATCGCTGAGGGCTGGGAGGCAGCCATGGCTTCTTCCTTCTTTTGCAAGTCACCTCAGCTAGCTTCTAAGTCCTGCAGACCGGCAGTTGCTGGAAAATCTCCAGGTGGCTCCAAAGAAAATCTTCACAGGTCTTTGCTACCTGCCTTTAAATTGTGCACGAGGTGTGGAGCTGACCTCTCTTTTCTCTCTGGGTTTTACTGCGTTGTTTACTGGGCACATAACCTGTTGCAGAATGCTGGGAAAGCCTTTAGCCCAGGAGAGGTCAAAAAAGTCACACACCAAGCATTTCTATAAAAATAATTTATTTACAGAAAACAAAAACAAAAGCAAAACATTTAAAGTACTTAGCTCCGTTTGGAGCAAGCCTTGCTGAGCTACATTTCCAGCAGAGAGAAAAAGAAGAAGTGAGAAGACAAGTCCGGGCAGGTCCTCCCCCCAGGCTATTTTGCATGAAGCACGTGAGAGGAGACAATCACTTGCAACCTTTCACCCAGCCAAATGATTAGGTATAATAGTAGCTTAATCTATTAGTAGGAAAACCTCAACATAACTGTATTTAAGACTCTTCTGTAGACTGAACCAAATATTTTCAGAAGACTTTCCTGTCCACCAAATGTTGCCTTTTAGGATAGATTAGATCTTGGTACAAAGTCGTCTCTGATTATTAAAGCTTCACAGGATAAGTTCTCCTGGGCATTTTACCAAATGAAATGGCCAAATGAACCAAAGGAAATGGCTGAAAAATCCAATGAAACATCTAAAAGACTCAATGAAGCATACAAATTCTGACTATCTAATATAATCAGGTGGGGAGTTCATATGATGTCATGTTACACTTCAGTAGGAAATGAATCAAAGTAATTGTCACAAAATGAATGACAGAGAGCTTAGGGGAGAAAGATACAATTGAGAAGATTCATCAAATGATTTAATAATGTGGCTGTCAATTGCAAATTAAAAAAGCAGAATAACTAAATAGCCTATGGGACCACCATAAAATTCGGGTAATTAGAAGTATGGATAAATGGGAGTCATGTTTACACAAGGAGACCATGGTGAATTTGGAGACTTAGAATTCCTTCCTTGTATGCAAATTTTCACATTGTGGGCCTACGATCACTGTGTAGCCACTAGCTGCTACATTAGTGGAACAGTGAGATATGTGCTTGGATGCATAGTTTCTATGGGGAAACTACAAGTAGAAGTGGAAGAAGAGAAGTGTCAGTTTTTGCTGATTCCTCCTTTCCCCTTCTCTCTGTCTGCCCCCCCTCCCCCCCATAAATAGCTGTGGTGGGGATAGCTGTCATGGGGAACTTCCATAACAATGGAAGATATGAAGTACAGGCAGACGGAAACAATAATGGTTGCTTCTCCTTCCTTCAGCAGGAGCTTTATGAAGAGTTATTATTTTATTTTATTTTATTTTATTTTATTTTATTTTATTTTATTTTATTTACTATCCCTCCTTTATTATTTTTATAAATAACTCAAGGCGGTGAACATACCTAATACTCTTTTCTCCTCCTATTAAATCATAGTCTTTTAAATTCATAAACATTATGGACCAAACACATAATGCTAAATGCTTTTGTTTTGGTGTTTTTTATGTCACATGCATGATCTCTGCAACTAAACTCTGTTCAATATGTCTTTATCAGTTTAAATTCAAATGCAGTAGCTTAATTGAAAACTGAGTTGTAACAAATAATATTAAATGTTTATGTCTGCATTTTCTTGTTTTTATAGTTTTTTCTGCTATTTTTACCTTGTGGTTATTTTTCTTTCATTTTATCTATATATGTATTATTTTAACAGTAAGTCACTTAGAGTATTCTTCCAGAAGAGAAGGTTCCCTATAGATCTAATAAATATACATAAATAGTTTGCAGATTAGGCTGAACCACTCTAGAGTATTTATATATATTTATTAGTAAGGGTTTTGGCATTTTCTGTATTGCTGAATAGAAACTGAAGCTGAATATATCATTATGTTTTCAATTCTAATACAAAATAGTCACCCCATTGTTAGTTTCCTCTTCTCCAATATAGAAGTTTATTTTTGTTGTTTTCTAACACTTTTCAATATAACATGTAACTGTCTAAGTATGGACTTTAAGGATAGTAGCTTTACAGTCAAATAATTTACTATACCTCCTAAAAGAGCAAATCTAGGATCATTGGTCATCATTAGGACCATCCTGACTCCCCACCACCATCAGTGGATGCCACTGATAAACTGTTTGGGTAGGAAATAGTGGAGAGAAATAATGAAAGGTAATCAGTTTTTTTGAATTAGCTGGAATCTGAACTAAACCATGTAATATCTCTGAATAAAATCACATTCTTCCAGAAATAGATTCATAAAAGTATGTATAAAATATCTTTAGCTCCAGGAAGACCTGCCAGCTCAGAGTATTAAAAATATATGAAGGCAACTTCAAATCACACAAGATCAAGAATGGCTATAAACTGTTGAAAGTTGAACAACATTTTCCACCTATGAAAAATTTGAACCAATATCATCCAAGAATGGCAGAGAACTGTATTGGATTTGCCAAATTATAAAAATTTACTCACTTTACATTTATCAAGTTGATAGAGAAAAGGGATTAGTTGACACACTGTTTGGTGATTTGATTTATTTAAGTTTAGGTGTAACCCAATAACACCCTTCTGATAACCATGCACTAGATGTGATTGTTTGCAAAGAAACCTTAACACATGAGCAGCTGACCATCTTAAGGAGCTCCATATATTTGGGGTACCTGGTTATGGGTAGGTCCTAGTGATAGTGGGTCCCTTAATGCTTGTTTGTGCATTAAGATTCCATTACAAACAACTGCGCCCACAATGTTCTAATTACCATACCAACTAATCCCAAACAGCTGCCTCTAGTTGCATATTCCAGATGTTTTAAACACTAACAAGGTGGTGACAGGAACTTTCATAGCCCAGAACTTACTTTACCCAAAGTTTATATAGAGTTGAACTGAACAATTAATATGGTACTTTTGGTCTGGGTGGTTAACAAACCTATAATGAGGATTTTAAGTACACTTGGCAATGTTGCCTTTGTATTGTGGCCCAATGAGGATGATCATCCTGTGAAAATAATCTACTTAGCAGAGCTAGTGATTCACTGCATGTGTGTGTGTGTGTGTGTACACACACACATTACACTAGGATACACCTTTTTTTGCTGGCTGGTTAAGAGTATAGAATTTCTAACATTACTTTTGGAATTGATGTAGGTAAAGTTTGCTGAAATATTCAAAACCTTCAAGTACAGTATTTCCCTTCTTCCATTACAGAAATAACTGACAACTGGAGCATCCATGGGTGTGTGTGTGTGTGTGTGTGTGAAAGAAGTTATGGTGGTGGTTGTAAGTGTACACTTGTCTCTTTTTTATGTGCATCCCCATTCATGGAGACAACAGACACATATCAGGATTTTGTTCATTTGCAAGACCTGTCAATGATAATGTTTGATAACCAAGGAGTTCATTTTGTTCCAAAATCAGGGCTGCACCTTTTTCTTGTAATGCTCTATGTCCTCCTATAGTTTATTTACAACTTCCCATCAAGCATACTTTGCCTCACTGTAAATAAAGAATGCAGTCTGAAGCCCAAGGTAGCATGCAGGTGTTCCAAGCTTTATGTTTGGAGTCTCCCCAGACACTTCTAAAAATTGTTGCCAAATTATAATCATTATTGTGTTAAAAAGGGAACACTTTAAATACTGAAATGTAATCATATTATTTAATTTAATCTAAATTTCTCCTGATGTCACCAAATGTTTGGAGTGGCCTCCAACATGCCAATCCTAGTCTAAGGGCCCTTGGCTTGACAAAGATTATGCACTCTTGTAAGCAGATTTCTCACATTAGCAATTGCACAGGAACTTTCAGCAGTTGGTATTCTGTAATCTGCTTGGCCTTCAGTCATCATATATTAAGATTGCTTGTTTTTTTTATAGATACATTCAGAAGCCCCACATTTTAGTGGATGCAACTATTTATATAAGACTTACGTCTAGTAGTTTTTGTGCTGGAAACAAACAGGGTTGGACATGATGCTTTCCTGTTTAGAAATCTGTTCTAATTTCTAAATCTAATCAGTGGAAGTTGGATAACCATAATCCCATAGATTTATCTTTATCTTTTATCAGTATAATTTTGATCTTATGTTTACAGGACTATAAACTGATTAACTGGCTGCTACTGTACATTAACATAAAAGTAAAGTAAGTAAAGTTGCTTTTAAGTTGAGTCAAATCTCAGTGAGTTCATGAGGTTTTCTTAATAGTATGGAAATAGCTTGCCTTTTCCTTCTTCTAGGATGATTTTTTTTTTTTGTATTTTTTATTTCTGTAACCTAATGACTACATTAGTACTAGATTACCTGTTTAACTGGCATATGAATAACTGGGTTGTTTGGAAGGCACCTGAGTTTGTATGAGTAGTATATTGTATGAAATATAACTGAGAACTATATGATAAACATTCTAAATCTGTCCTTTCTCAGGAAGATTTGCTCCTCATTGAACTTATGACTTCTGGTTCAGGGGCTGTAAAGGAATTTAGGGTTGACCCTAGGAAGGTATGAAACAGCCATTAAAGGTAGGGTAAACTGTTAAGGAGGGACTTTGATGGAGATTACACAATCTAGAGATGAATGGCAACGTGAAAAAGAAACTCAAAATATTTGTTTAGTATAAGATGGAACAGAGAAAAACTTGGACAGACTTTCGAGATTCTGTTATTATACCCCATAACAATAAAGTAGCACTCCTGGAAACCCTGCAGTGTCTGTTTCTTGATTGGGCCTACCTCAAAGGGATGATAAGGCATTCACAGGGGGTGTAAAAAAAAGTAGATGTGGCCAAAATTGAACCCCCACCCCTTTTTAAAGTCACAGTCACCATCTTGACTTTTTTGGCAATGCCACTGCAGACAGTTCTATGTTTTGGTCCATTTTTAATGTATGACTGGAGAAATGGAAAATCAGTTGGCCTTCACAGAATCTTTGCATTCTCAGTGTATTTAAGCAGTTCATCCCATCCTGCTGCCTATAAAGCTGTGGTTGGTAAAAATCTTGTTGCAAATGCTGTGCTTTTCTTTTAAAAGAAAAGGCATATGCAACATTATATTTGATTATCTTGAAGCTGGTGAAATCCTTGCTTTCTAACAAAAATTAAGAGCATATGTTTCAGAATTCAGTCCTAATTTGCAATGAATTGCTTCAGTAAAGCCACTTATATCAGTATTGTTAATCTTAATGGGTTCAAGTGACCCATGTTCTAATAATCCAGACCATCAGTTGAGCACTCATTTCTTTTTCTAATTAAAAATATTTGACCACAAGAGGGAGTTCCTTGCCAACTGTTTACCTGTCATGAAAGAGATGTGAAGTCCACCGCAGTAGCTTTAAAATGACAGAAATACAAAGTTAAAATAGCTCCATTTTCATACAGTTTCCAAAGGAATGAAAATCACTGTAGACATGTTTAAATTGACATTAATACTACATTTACTTGGGTTGTAGAAGCGAGAGGTGCAGCGCGCAACAGATTTTTTTTCCAAAAGTCAAAAAAGAGACCTGCAACAAATTGTTGCAGTATAGGTACAACTGTTCAGCCACTCCATTTCACCCTTTCATCACTGCTTTCCCATGCTCTTTGGGCAATATTCTGGGAGAACTGAGCACATAATTGCCTCTGTCAGTTTTGGGGAGTATAATAACGCCAACATCCTCAACTACCCTTGGATTTCCATTTATCTCAATGCCATCTTACAGGCAGGTTGTTTTTATATGCCAGATGCCACACCTGCATCTTTTTACTGGTTGCTGCAGGCAGAAATATTCACTACTCAAAGAAATATCTCATGATTCTCTGGACTATAATTCTGCAAATGTATCTTGGCAACCAGTCTTACCTTGTTGCATAGCCTTTCTGTTGTGTTTGAATTTGAATATTAGCTTATATCCAATAGTTTGAGTGACAGCTTTCTAAGTATTAACATCTTATGTTTATGGAGAAAGTCTATTTCTTCTTGTGGTGCTAGTCCCCCGTGTTTTCTAGTCTCATTTCTAAGCGATGTCCTCGCAAAAGCATCTTGCTTGTTTTTACTAGATAAGAGAATCCCCTGGGTAATATTTTTTTAGTTGTCCTACTTAACCTTCTGAAGCTGTTCTGGTTCAGCTTATCACACTTGTTGATGTTAGGGCTACCCCACCTTTATCCATTTGGCCCAGGTTCTTACCTGGGCCTAGGCTTCTTTTGGGGCTTAAGTGTACCTTCTTTGAGCTTTGTTGATTTCACCTGTGTTTTGTTTTGTCCCATGCCATATCACACTTAGGGTGGCAACAGTCATCTTGAGTTAGGGTCAACTATTCTATACTCTGATAGTTGATATATTGTTGTTTAGAGTACAGAGCTGTTTTGTTGTTCATACCCTCTCTTTTGTTCTCATTCTGAACTGTGCCAAATCTCTCATGGAACATCTTGCTAGCTGCCACTATAAATTCCTTAAGTATATTTAATAAGGTCTCACTCTTGGGTTTTATGAGTTATGTCCTGGCATATTCAGATCCTATACTTGTTCGTGATGATAGTAAAGAATTTGTTTCTAGTAAGGAGCATTATATTTATTCCATTTTGGTACAGGTAGTCCTAGAGAGCCAGTTTAGTGTAGTGGTTAAGGCATCAAGCTAGAAATGGGGAGACTGTGAGCTCTAGTCCTGCCTTAGGCATGAAAGCCGGCTGGGTGACCTTGGGCCAGTCACTCTCTTGCAGCCCTAGGAAGAAGGCGATGGCAAACCACTTCTGAAAAACCTTACCAAGAAAACTGCAGGGACTAGTTCAGGCAGTCTCCAGGAGTCAACACTGACTTGAAGGCACAAAAAACCACAGGTAGTCTTCATTTAGCAACTGTTCACAATTATGACAGTGATGAAAAAGTAACTTTATGACCAATCCTTGCATTTATAACCTTCACAAGTCTGTAAAGCAAAGGAAAGCTGAAGTAAGTTAATAAGCACAGTTGTGGTTTCACTTAGCAACCATTTTGCTTAACAACTAAGTTGCCAGTCCCAATCATGGTCACTAAACGAGGACTACCTGTACTGCAGAACATGCTGTACTAAGGTGAGAAAGGTCACCCCTCTTTGAAAATTTCACTTCTTGCAACAGAAACACATCCACTGAATTGTATCCTCTGCTCAGTACTTACACCTACCTGGAGAACTGTGTTGCTTTCCTGAGTCTTCTTGCATGCCCTGCTCTGTTTATGCAGCTGTTTGCCTTTGGCATATTCTAATGTCAATATGAGTTCTGCTGTGGATTCAGTGGAGCTAATCAGGGCACTAGAAAATTTGGGGAGAACACATGCAACCACATAATAGCATTTCTTCCCTGCTCCCCATATTTGCTCTACAATTTTCACATAGAATTCTGAGTTTCTTTGTCCTCTTTACAACCTTATCCCATATAGCTGTGCAACAATATATCTTGCCTGGAATCTGCAGTCTACATAACCCTAACTCTGCCTCCTTTTCTGATGTAAATGAATTGGGGCTGAACCAGTTTGATGAGGATCTGCTGTGGATGAACTTCCACTAGAAAACTATACCCAGCCTTTGCTTGCCCCTTTCTTTTGTCCCAATTGTCCCGTTCTCAGTCTGTCTACATTGAACATTATATAGCCTCTCCATCTTGAATTCCACAACTGACAACCTCTGTTATTTGGCTTTATAATCCTAATCTTAAAATTGGACTGCTTGTTGTTTTCCTTAGAAGTTCTTAATCTTTCTTCACTATTTTGGATTCAAACACTGGCTACAGCAGCAGTAACTAGGCCCATAACCTACCAGCAGAATATCTATAAAGCAGACTGAATCCAGTAAGTTAAGAACCTAGCAGGTTTGACTTGGCCCAGAAAGTAGATAGTCTGACAGGAATAAAGAGGTACAATGTTCTGCTGGGGTTGTATGGAGATGAGGTTCTAAATCCAGTGAGCTAGTTGGGATCACTATAAGATGAGTCCAATTTTATCAGTCTAATATTATTAGTCCCCCCGTGGGGGACAGATGGGCCGTGAATAAATTTATAAAATAAATAAATAAAATTATCTCATATTAAAAATATTGTCATTTACTCCTAACAACTTCAGCACATTGCAATTTATGTAGGAATAAACAAGTCCTCCGTTCCTAACCTAGTTCTGACATTGGATGGGCCGTTGCTCACTGGCCAAGTCCTTGCAAGAAAGTTCAGCTGATTCACTCTCAGAGCCCCTGCTATCTTAGCCATAAGTAAAGCTTCTTTTCACAAAATAGTCGGCATTTTCTAGTTAACAATAAAAGCATCCATTTGTACTCAGGAGTGCTTCTTGGAACGAATAGTAAATCTTTTATTTTATTGTTAAATGTGTCACTTGATTGCTCCATTCTTTTGCAATTTTTTAAAATATGAAATTTCCTCTCTATATTGCCAGCGAGACATTTACATTACTCTGAACAGATGTGACATATTAAAATTGTATTGTAATGTGACTTTAAAGCATTGCATTACCATGGTGATTTTATCTCAAGTGTTATTCGTCTAATAATTGGACAGATTTTGTTACTTGGTGACAATTTTCAGCTAATGCTTTTTTAAAAAAAAAAATCTTAATATTCCTTACGCTGTGATCCTCAAAACAATTCCTTGGAAGTAACTTTCATTGAAATTTACAAGATCTACCTGGAAGGAATTGTATATATTAGAATTGCATTCTATTTCCTTTGTTCCAAGGCAAATTTATATTGATTCTTACATGAATCTTTTCTACCTTGCTGTACTTTGTATCTACCTACGCAATGTGCAAATGGAGAAGTAAATTCAAATTCTAGGGAAGAGACTTCCCCAGACTGTTTCAAACTATTACTGACATGTTATATCAGACTAAGCCAATTGTTTTCTGCTAATTTAACAGAACAGAGCAAGCAGAAGAATTACTGCATTTCTCAATTTTAAAGATGCAAGAAATACATGTCTCTGTCCAACTGTTCACATCAACATTCTCTGAAAATGCAACTGTTTTACAGCTCCATCTACACATGGATTTCAAGAAGACAATCAGCAGATAGTTAATTTGTTTTTCTTAAGCTTACACTATGCCTATTCAATCTAACAAGGTTCATGCACTATATTCTTATTTGGGCTTCTTAATTAACCTTATACTGTAATATGTCTGGATATACACATCTATTTTATAATGAATGAAATAATATAAATCACTGTTTCCTCCAGGCTTTTACTGTGCAGTTTCTCTCATTCACAGAATATTATATGGGTCCCAACATTATTGTCTTTCATTTTAAACCTTACATAATTTTGCACTTTTTCTTCCAAGTTTTACCTAGCTGTAGAAAATCTATTGAGGAGGGAAAGTTGTTGAAGAATATATTTTGATTAGTAGAAGTGTTAGCCTTTTCACGATCTTCCAGCAAAATGGATACCCATAGAACTTTATCAAAAAGTGCTTGACCACTTCAACCACTACAGCCCAACCAACACAAGCTATGAAAAAGATAACACTCCCATACATCAGAAACATCTCAGAAACAACCAACAGACTATTACAGCCACATGGCATCACCATAGCACACAAACCACTAAAGCCCTCCAAAATATCTGAAGTAAACCAAAAGACCCAGTAGCCCAAGAAAAAAAAATCAGGAGTCATCTACAACATACAGTGTAAGGACTGCAACAGCCACTATGTAGGACAGACAGGCAGAAGACTAGCAGAGCACATCCATGAACACCAACTAGCAGTCAGAAGACACAATGAAAACTCCTTAATCTTACAACAGATGGACAGACTCAACCATAGTTTCAGCTGGAAAACTGTGAGCATCCTAGACCAAGCTAAATCCAAAACCGTTAGGGAATTCCTGGAGGCTTGGCACTCAGACACATCAGCCAACAATAGACACATAGAGATAAATAACATTTACACACCATTCAAAAGAGACAATAAGAAAGCTAAGAAGGAAACAAAAAGACCAGAACACATCCTCTCCAGCAGCCAACACCCAAATAAGCAGGGATTAACACTAGGCAAACAATCAAGCAGAAAACAATAGCCTAATCAAGGAACTACCAAGGAGAAAGCCATACCCACAGGAAAACTGGCACGGCAAGCTACTGTATATAAACAGGGAGCAAACCCCACACTCACCAGCACTGATGATGTTACCTAGTCAGGTAATGAAATGTCTGCAAGCAAACAACCAAGCTCAGAGAGCACCAAGGACTCCACAATTATGAAATTTGTTTGATAAATGTGTTTCTATGAACTGAAAATGTCTGAATAGTTAATCATAAGCAATAAAAACAAAAAAAAATTATCTGTTAATACTAAATTTAAAAGTTTGATTTATTTTGCAGGATTTTAGAATTCATTCAAAGTTAATTTCTTTGTATGATCAACCCTTGGATTCAGGTTGTAAATAGGCAGAAAGGATATCTTAGACTTAGGCAATAAATAACCAACAAATGACTTGATCTACTATGATAATTAATAATATTACTAATAAGCATCATTGGTATAATAAGACAAATCCTTCTATCCTTCCAAAAATGATTTAAGATAGGTGTAAGAAAGAAAGAGGAAGAAGGGAGAAAATATCTGAGTATGCTACGCATTAGATTCAGTTTAGCAGCTATCCTGTATTCTTTCTCTAGTTTTGCATTATTTGAAGTAATTCAACTTTACTTCTCAAAGCAATTTGATTCATGTAAACATACTGTCATGGTGACTATAATTGGTATGTGTGTGGGGGACATGGACAACCTGCGTCAGCAAAGTGCTTTGTCTTGTGGAGGTGCATCATTGCTTCTTGATGAATAGTCAAGACTGGGACAATACACACTTGTCAATCAATCTGCCTCACAGAGACCTCCAAGTTTCTGTGGCATGTACTTAGAAACTACTGTTGTCAAGTAAAGTGGCCACACAGGAGCTTCACTTTGTGGTGCTGTTTCAGAAGAACTTTACTCAAATTTGCCAATGTGAAGTGTCTTTTTTAAGGTCTGTACATCCTCATAATAGCTAATTCTTAATTCTTAATTCTTATTTATTTATTTATTTATTTATTTATTTATTTATTCAATTTCTATAGCCACCCATCTCAGCAAGGGACTCTGAGCGGCTGACCAGGACTATGTCTTTAATCTTAGCTAGCCTCAAGGGACTATAGCACTTCACATTATCTGATGGCATATAATAAGAATCCTTGCACAAGCTGTGGGAGAATTAAAATAGACTATAGTCATGGAACTCATGTGTGCATGCACAGTAAGTAGGAATGTGGTAGTTGAATTTGTATTGCCAGGGTCCCTCTACTAACTTTATAGTGATGCCTCCAAGACGGATGGGCATGCTGTCCTTTTTATCTTCCACTTTTGCCTTATTTTGTTACATATCATTGTGCCGGTACAGAAACTCATGTGATACTATTTTGCATCTTCATCATGGTTGTACTATATGCTATTCCCAGTAAGGCAATTGTATATGAAGTGGGGAAACTTATTACAAATTACTCTTACAATTTTAAAGTATGTAACTTTTCCCCAAAGTAAATACAGCTGCTTTAATTCAGTGCTGTGAAATAAGTTTGTTTATTTATTAAATAAATTTATTAGGCCACCCAACTCCATGGTGATTCTGGTGGTGTACAGTAATAAAATAATTACTAAAACAAATACAAATAAAAAGCCAAAGGCATCTGGAATGGGGAAAAAAACATTCATTCTGAAAATAAAGCACACAAGACAGACTAGCAGCCTGGAGAAACAGCCAGTTTTAGAGGGGTCTTTTAAACATGGTCAGGTGGAGGGCAGATGGAGATAGATGGATAGATATAATTTGTATTAACAATCTTGATTATAATAGTAAAATCTGATACAAACTAAAGTTAAAGAAAGAAAAGAGAATAGAAAGGAGTAAAAATGCAAGAAAAAAGAGAGAAGAAAGAGAAAATAAGAATATAATAAAGAAAAAAGAAATATATAAAAAGTGATTTCCAACCTTCATCACAACAAGTATAAACAAATTTAGTGACTCTTCACCCCCTCTGAGGTTACAAACATTTATTTATTCATCCCATATCCCATTTCTTATCTATAAACAAATCCATAAAACATCATTTTTTTCAGTCCTGATGTTAGCAGAAAGTCCATAAAGGGTTGCCAGAAGTAACAACATATCTTGTTTTAACCTTGATCAAATAAACCAAGTTTCTATTCCTTTGTTTTACTTCTAACAGTCTTAATCATTAGTTCATTCAAATATTGTCATAAGATTTGATTTCTCTTCATTTTTTTTTGTCCCATCACACAGAATTCTTCAAGGCTTTTACAAGTCTCTTTGGTAAATCCAATAGGAAAAACATTATCCAGATCAGTCTCTTGGTTTGTCATTTGTATTTCTCTTTTAAATTTCAAAACCTCAGCCAGTTTCTTTTCAAACTTGTCATTCTGAATGTCTCTAATAGCTCAGAAGTAGTTAATAAGCAATTTCTGAAAGTGAAGGTAAGGTTTGTGAACTTAGTGTCCTTTAAAAGTCTCTGCTGTAGTTGTGAGCAAAATAGCTAATCCCGTTGTCTCCTGACACTCAAACCTGCAGAAAACCATGGTCCTGCAGTCTCCTCATGAGTAGCAGCTGTCCAGCTCATGTGGGTGATCTCCCATCCTCTCCTTATCTGGAGGGGTTCCAAGGAACTGGTCTACTCACCGGTTCCTTGGTCTTCGCCGTGGTCATTGGCCTCAAAGTCCAAGGGCAGATGGTTCTCAGGGTAATTTTTTTTTCCAGAGGCAGGTGTTATGAGGAACATTTCCTAGGTTTCATCAGATGTTTCATGCATTGGACCTAGAGCATGTCAGCTCTGCCCAATCATACAGGTCAGGCAGAAACTTGGGAAGACAGACCCTTAAATAACCAGCCCCTATTCATGAAGGGTTTTAAAGATGATAATCAGTACCTTGGATTGTCTCCAGAAGCCTACTGGTAACCAGTGCAGCTCATGAAGCAAAGGTGTGGCATGGTTTTCAAGTAGAGTCATAGCAATAGGCCACATGCAAGGTAACCAAAGCATGAGTGGACAATTATCTATAGTGGATAGCCTTCCATAGGAAGGATTAATCCATCCCTAGTTGAAATACATGGCTTTAAGTAAGATTATAAGGTTTAGTTCTTTTGCCTTTTAGAGGCCTAGATAGAGCCTATTACTAAGTGGAGGGCTTGGAGTGAAAGAACGTGCCAGTAGGGTTCTCTGAAAGGTGGTGTTTTATCATGAATTGTAATAAACAGCAGTATAGTTAGAATACCAAAAGTTTTGAGTGTTGCTTGAAGAACAAAAACTGGGTGTAGACTACAAAAAGTTTCAGCGCTTGTATTAACCATACCCAGAGTTTCAGATGAAATTAAAACATATTATCCAGACACTGACAAACATCGGTAAGGGTGATCTGGTTTGAAGATTTCTCAAAACCAAATTATATCTTTGCTGACCAGCAAAGCCCTTGTGTATTGTCAGTCACCAGACATGATGGGACTGTTTTCTAATGCTATCAAAAGTCAACCGAATAGCAGCTGGGCAATTCAGGGGAGTAAACATGCAGTTTTAAAATAGTATTTTGTACAATTCAAATTTCAGCTAATGTAAATATTTTATTATACTATTTCATGTAAAAACTGGCTGATACTGGGTGATTCCAGGTGTCTTAATGTGCAAACATCCTGCCTTATTAACAAAATTTTATGGAAGGTTTATCTTTGAACTTCTATTTAAAAGCCTTCTATGCCCTTCCTTCCTCCTTCCTTCCTTCCTTCCTTCCTTCCTTCCTTCCTTCCTTCCTTCCTTCCTTCCTTCCTTCCTTCCCTCCCTCCCTCCCTCCCTCCTTCCTTCCTTCCTTCCTTCCTTCCTTTCCTGGCAGGAAACATATGAGTAGGAAATTTGAAATAATTTCTCATGGTTTATGATAAGAAATACTGGAAGCCCTCAAACAGCACCCAAATGAAAGTAAAATGATCTGTCAAGTACCTTTTAGAAAATGCTTATTTTTTGTTTTCAAGCAGCCTTCTTCCACCAAGCTTTGTTCATTCAGATCCTATATCTTATCTACTGAATTTCACCAATTAAAATAATTCTAGATTATAAGGACTATTTTTCTAGGAATTTATCTCTGTGCTATGATAAAGGCAGGGTTGTAAACAAATCCTCATTTTTCTCCCTCCCTTCCTTCTTTCCCCAAAAAATATGCTTCAAATTATGTTAGAGTTCATGGTCCTTCCTGTTTGAAGCTTGAATGTAACACTTGTGTGTTAGGGCTGTTAAATTCTTTGGCCTTTCTGCAAAGTAAAAGTGCACAGATACATTTTAGTGGTGCCTATAATATGTGGATATAACACTCTCATCCTATTGGGAAGATGTCCTCACTCCTGAAAAATTATATGCAACCATAACTTAAACAAAATATTCTTTCTAACTAAAAAAAACAACTGAAGTTGCTGCATGCCCTGATAGTAAAAACCTGCCTATACATTTTCCTTAAAGGCAATTTTGGGAAGGGAAGATTTTCATCAGAAAAATTGCGGAGAAGGAAGGAGACAAAGGTTCAAGAGCTTCCTCCCCCAGTGCCACAATATATATTCCACACTGCCTCCTCAAATAGTTGCTTTTTGCAGAATAAGAAGAGATGGGAAATCCAATGAATCTTTGTAATCTCATAGTATGCATTTATTGACATGAATTATTCCTCTTACAAAAGTGAACTACTTCTTCCGGAAGAGTTTGAGCTGTTTAACATTTGAATATAGGGATAGTGCTGCAGTTAAATTTTGCTTCGATGTTTCAAAAATATGATAAAAAGCTAACACTACTGAAAATAAAATTTTAAAAGGGAAAGAATGTACAAGCCCATTCAATTAAAACTTCTAACCTAGTGGTTTTATGCAATACGAAGTTAATGGTCTGGCTTGAATTCAATAAAACAGTACATTTTTTATCATCTGAAATGGCTCATGGATCTCATATGAACATACCCAATGTTTCTGGAGCATTACCTTATCTGAGGTGTAATCACAATGTGTATCAATAAAGATAAAACATAGTAATCACTGGTTCGTATGGATCAAGTAGAAATACAGTAAGAAAACTAAAAAAAAAAATATTTGGCTTCTAATGACTATAAGAATGCCAAAAGAAGAGCTCAGACAAAGAAAGTGACTTAAAAATGTTGCTGTTACTAACAAGGCAATGGCCAAATAAACAGAACTGCACTCTTTCATTGCACAGATGATAGAATGGTGTTTGGCAGAAGGATTTATATTTCTTAGGTACTATAGAATCTTTGTAGGGATGAATGGATGCTCAGGAGACTGCAAAGTACCTCAAAATGAAGAAATCAGCTAAAGCTCAGTGATTATTCTGTTTTGATTAATAGAAACTGGGAAATAAATTATTTATAGTTTATTTTTAGAAGCTATAAACTGTACTGTGATTTTATAAAGAAAATGGCATATCAGCTAATTAAAGAAATACTGTTCTGAATCTCTTTGCTGTCAGCTAATGGTAATCCAGATTATTGCAGGCCCTACGTAGCTACTTTGCTAAGGCATGACTAAGCCCAGCATCTGGTGATATATTCACAACCAAATTAGGTTCAGTTATTCAGGATTCAGGGTTTTAGGCAGACAGAGAGAAGTGCATACGGCTACCTAGAATTCTGCGCTGGACTGGAAGTTTGACATAAATGTTTGTATGTTACTAAATGACTGGAGATTCTACCCTGTAAAATCTGCTAATTAAAATGTTAGATTCTGGTTGTGTTTCCACTGCATGTTAGGCTAAAAATGAGATTAGGTAGTTAATGGTTAAGCAAGTTGTGGGAATTTAGCCTTTGTATGATTATATATTACTCAAATTTATAATCTACTTTAATCTTCACCAACTCTAAACAATGCACACTCCATATGAGCAACAAAGATTAAAACAATACAAAACAATGGGCTTCCTAAATCTTAATAGGGTTTAGCTGATCTAATCCTTGGGGCAATGCTATTCTACTGTATTAGCATATTGTGTGAATTAGTCCATCTATGCCATTGTTGTTGTTGTTTATTCATTCAGTCGCTTCCGACTCTTCGTGACTTCATGGACCAGCCCATGCCAGAGCTTCCTATCGGTCGTCAACACCCCCAGCTCCTCCAGGGACGAGTCCGTCACCTCTAGAATATCATCCATCCACCTTGCCCTTGGTCGGCCCCTCTTCCTTTTGCCCTCCACTCTTCCTAGCATCAGCATCTTCTCCAGGGTGTCCTGTCTTCTCATTGTGTGGCCAAAGTATTTCAGTTTTGCCTTGAATATCATTCGCTCAAGTGAGCAGTCTGGCTTTATTTCCTGGAGTATGGACTGGTTTGATCTTCTTGCAGTCCAAGGCACTCTCAGAATTTTCCTCCAACACCACAGTTCCAAGGCATCGATCTTCCTTCACTCAGCCTTCCTTATGGTCCAGCTCTCACAGCCATATGTTACTACGGGAAACACCATTGCTTTAACAATGCGGACCTTTGTTGTCAGTGTGATGTCTCTGCTCTTAACTATTTTATCGAGATTTGTCATTGCTCTTCTCCCAAGGATTAAGCGTCTTCTGATTTCCTGACTGCAGTCAGCATCTGCAGTAATCTTCGCACCTAGAAATACAAAGTCTTTCACTGCTTCTACATTTTCTCCCTCTATTTGCCAGTTATCGATCAAGCTGGTTGCCATAATCTTGGTTTTTTTGAGGTTTAGTTGCAAGCCAGCTTTTGCACTTTCTTCTTTCACCTTCATCATAAGGCTCCTCAGTTCCTCTTTGCTTTCAGCCATCAAAGTGGTATCATCTGCATATCTGAGATTGTTAATGTTTCTTCCAGCGATTTTAACTCCAGCCTTGGATTCCTCAAGCCCAGCATGTCGCATGATGTGTTCTGCGTACAAGTTGAATAGGTAGGGTGAGAGTATACAGCCCTGCCGTACTCCATTCCCAATCTTAAACCAGTCCGTTGTTCCGTGGTCTCTTCTTACTGTTGCTACTTGGTCGTTGTACAGATTCTTCAGGAGGCAGACAAGATGACTTGGTATCCCCATACCGCTAAGAACTTGCCACAATTTGTTATGGTTCACACAGTCAAAGGCTTTAGAATAGTCAATAAAAGACTATAAATAGATGTTTTTCTGAAACTCCCTGGCTTTTTCCATTATCCAGCGGATATTGGCAATTTGGTCCCTAGTTCCTCTGCCTTTTCTAAACCCAGCTTGTACATCTGGCAATTCTCACTCCATGAATTGCTGAAGTCTACCTTGCAGGACCTTGAGCATTACCTTACTGGCATGTGAAATGAGTGCCACTGTTCGATAGTTTGAACATTCTTTAGTGTTTCCCTTTTTTGGTATGGGGATGTAAGTTGATTTTTTCCAATCTGATGGCCATTCCTGTGTTTTCCAAATTTGCTGGCATATAGCATGCATTACCTTGACAGCATCACCTTGCAAGATTTTGAACAGTTCAGCTGGGATGCCGTCATCTCCTGCTCCCTTGTTATTAGCAATGCTTCTTGAGGCCCGTTCAACCTCACTCTTCAGGATGTCTGGCTCTAGCTCACTGACCACACCGTCAAAGCTATCCCTGATATTGTTATCCTTCCTATACAGATCTTCCGTATATTCTTGCCACCTTTTCTTGATCTCTTCTTCTTCTGTTAGGTCCTTGCCATCTTTGTTTTTGATCATACCCATTTTTGCCTGGAATTTACCTCCAATGTTTCTAATTTTCTGGAAGAGGTCTCTTGTCCTTCCTATTCTATTGTCTTCTTCCACTTCCATGCATTGCTTGTTTAAAAATAATTCCTTATCTCTTCTGGCTAACCTCTGGAATTTTGCATTTAATTGGGCATATCTCCCCCTATCACTGTTGCCTTTTGCTTTCCTTCTTTCTTGGGCTACTTCTAGTGTCTCAGCAGACAGCCACTTTGCCTTCTTGGTTTTCTCTTTCTTTGGGATGTATTTTGTTGCCGCCTCCTGAACAATGCTGTGAACTTCTGTCCAGAGTTCTTCCGGGACCCTATCTACTAAGTCCAGTCCCTTAAATCAATTCTTTACCTCCACTGCATATTCCTGAGGGATATTAGTGAGCTCATATCTAGCTGATCTGTGGGTCTTCCCTAATCTCTTTAGTCTGATCCTAAATTGTGCAAGAAGAAGTTCGTGATCTGAACTACAGTCAGCTCCAGGCCTTGTTTTTACCGACTATATAGATGACTGCCACCTTTGGCTGCAAAGGATGTAGTCAATCTGATTTCGGTGTTGTCCATCTGGTGAAGTCCATGTATAAAGCTGTCTCTTAGGTTGTTGGAAGAGAGTGTTCGCTTTGCAGAGTGAGTTGTTTTGGCAAAATTCTATCAGCCTATGTCCTGCTTCATTTTGTTCTCCCAGGCCATGCTTACCTGTAATTCCAGGTGTCATTTGACTGCCCACCTTAGCATTCCAGTCTCCCGTGATGAAAATAACATCTCTTTTAGGCGTGTTGTCCAGTAGGTGCTGCAGATCCTCATAGAACTGCTCTACTTCAGCTTCTTCAGCATTTGTGGTTGGGGCGTATATTTGGATCACTGTGATGTTAGATGGCTTGCCCTGAATTCAAATTGAGGTCATTCTATTGTTTTTTGGATTGTATCCAAGCACTGCTTTAGCCACTTTACTATTAATTATGAAGGCTACTCCATTTCTTCTGTGGTCCTCTTGTCCACAGTAGTAGATCTGGTGGTCATTTGATGTGAAGTGGCCCATTCCAGTCCATTTCAGTTCACTGATGCCCAAAATGTCTATCTTTAATCTTGACATCTCACCAATAACCACATCCAATTTGTCCTGGCTCAGAGATCTTACATTCCAGCTTCCAATGGCATGTTGATCCTTAGAACATCGGATTCGCCGTTCACCACCAGGACCGTTGGCCGCTAACCGTCCTTTCGGCTTTGAGCTAGCTGCGTCATCACGTCTGGGGCTAGTTGAACTCATCCTCTGTTCCTCCCTAGTAGCATTTTGACCATCTTCCGACCTGGGGGTCTCATCTTCTGATGATATACCGACATATCTCTGGTTGTACTGATCCATTTAGTTTTCATGGCAAGAATACTGGGGTGGGTTGCCATTACCTTCCCCAGGGATCACATTTAGTCTGACCTCTCTGTCATGACCTTCCCGTCTTGGGTGGCCCTTCATGGTTTAGCTCATGGCATCATTGAAGTGCTCAAGCTCCAGCACCACGATAAGGTAACGATCCTTTGCTGAAGTTCTATGCCATATTACAGCATATTTGCACATAGGATGTGGATCCTGGTCAGTCTTCCATGACCTTTACATTAAAACTTTTAAGAACCATATTTAGGACAATCATATCTGGACTGCAAAAATCTAGATGACAAGTAGATGGAAACAAAAAGATACAGAAGACTCTAAGTGAGTCTTTGCATCTCAGATCTGGTAGCCTATGAAATGGAAGCAGAGGACTCATAGTGAAATGTGTGACAATGTTCTATCAATGAATATATAATGAATATATAAGATTCATTTTAATATGCAAATGTTTGAGATTTAACACCAGTTTCTTGTCTAAATTTCCCATCTTCAACTTTTGGCTGTTCTAGAAATTTAGCTTAACGTATTTATAGGTGTTTCTGAATGGTATTTGCTGGCATAAATGGATTAGAACGCAATATAGAACTGTACGATCCAGGAATGAGTTGGCTCCATGTAGTTAATCTAAGTCCATTTTCCTGGTTTTCTTTTGAGCATTTATCTCTGCAGCAAATTTTTCCCTTGCTTACATGTTTGTATGTCGGTTGTAAGTTCTTTTGTTTCTTTCAATAGTATGCTTTCTTCCATTTATTGATTATCTATAAATCAATGTAAAATTGTTTTTTTCTTAACTTAGACTTTGTAAAAGGGAACTCTAGACAGGGTAATTTGATGATCCTCAGAGACAGGGGGTACACTATTCATTCATGCTCTTCCTTTCTTCTCATTGCATCTTTTGTCAATGTAATATTTTGTCCATTGATGTCAGAGGTTCTCTAAACCAGAGTATATTGAGAAGTCCAAAACAGTGTAGTAATCTTGGGATTATATTTTAGGTAATTAATTTTGTTGCCTTGAATGGAATATATTGAACTCTCTGATCATTTCAGAGCCATATAGTAGATTGAGGCTTTTCCATGTGGGATTTGGGGAAATTACTCACTTCTTGTATTTTGCATGCTCTAAAAACTACTTGTTAGAAGTACTTTAGATGATGCATGAACACACTTCCACTCTGCTACTAATCTAAACAAATGCATTTTTTTTCAGGCCTGCGGAAGCCTGAAAAAAGATATGGTTGCTTTAATGAATAATAAAGAGGTCCAAAGCACTTCTTCTAATCTTATTGCTTGTTCCAAAGACCCTGACCATAGACTGTAGTGAAATATGATCCTGCTGCAGCCAATCCTTTATAGCACCAAAGAACTTAGAATCCAAACTTAGCTGTCAGAAAAAAACAGACGGAGGGATAGTAAACTGTCCACATAGTCAATCACTATGTTTGATTCAAAGTGCCAAACCAATTTATAAAGAATAACATTTTATAATCCTGTAATTCAAAGTACTGGAAACAGCTCTAGATTAAATATGTAATCTAATGTCAGAAGTTAATTCATGAGCACTGAAGTCTAGACCAGGGTTTTTCAAAC
Source organism: Candoia aspera (assembly GCF_035149785.1). Taxonomy (NCBI): domain Eukaryota; kingdom Metazoa; phylum Chordata; class Lepidosauria; order Squamata; family Candoiidae; genus Candoia; species Candoia aspera. The sequence goes on along the minus strand of NC_086154.1, from coordinate 225,621,309 downwards.
TGGGTTCTGTGAGAACTTGATGGAGTTCCATGAGAAACTAAGGGAAACAAAACCAATTAACTTTAATACATAAATTTGCATAAATAAATTTACAACAAGTGTGATTATATTGCCATTATATCATTAGAATATTGACTCTTGACAGGGCTTCTGGGATATATTTTTTTTTAACTAGCAGGTTCTGCATCCTGAAAAAGAATTGAAAATTCCTAGTCTAGACCAGTGTTTCCCAACTTCAGCAACTTTAAGATGTGTGGAATTCTAGGAGGTGAAGTTCACACATCTTAAAGTTGCTGAGCTTGAAAAATACTAGTCTGGACAATACAGGACAAGTTGGACTAATAGTGTGAGCTGCTATAAAAGAGTTCCTTATGTTCCAGCCTTGGGATTGTGCAGAATTCAAGCTGTTGTTCTGTTTTGATAATCAGATACAGGATCAATGAGTCTAGGACTGAGCTTACCTCCATTATTTTCTGCTTGTCTTTGTATAACTAAAGAGATAGTATGAAGAAATAGTGATATGCAGTTGCATATGTAGTGTACAGTAGCATTTTCCAACTCATCCAATGACCAGCTACCAGCTTCTACCAGCTACCCCTGTATTTCTTATCCTTTGAAGCTGTGGTACAACCCTCATTTTTGTTAAGTCCGATTCTAAGTATAAAACCAGAACTAATATCAAGATATAATACTGTGCAAGCTCAGATACATCCATGTACACAAACAATTTAAAGTTCTTTTCAAAGAAATAATTCTCCATTAGAGAAGATGAAAAGAACATAGAATTTAGAAAGACATTTTGTCATTTGACACCAGCTTTAATTATATTTTCCCTCTATAGTATAAATTGCCTCAACGATTTCAAACAACAGCTTCTGCTGGACACATTTATAGTAGGATACCCACTAGAAATTAGTTGACATACCTATAAAGTGCACTGTGCAAATACAAATTAAACAGAAGAATTGCTTCATATTTCTCCTATACAACCCTTTCCCAATTATGTATTTTTTTAAAAAAATGTTTTCCTTTAAACTAGAATTTCTGCACTCTATACCTTATGAACAGGTGGCTTAAAATAAAGTAGTATTGACTAGCACAAAAAAGGAGTGTGAAGTGTGTTATGCAGGGAGGTTTGGATGTTCAGGACAGCCTCCACTGTTAAATAGCAACATAAGGAAGCCAATATGTTTTTTTCGTGGTTACTTCCAGTTCATATTTTATCCATATTATTTTTCAAGAAATAAAGCCCTTCTTAATCTGCTTTCCTATTTGTTTCAATTGTTAAATGAGGTGTATGGTTATTTATTTATTGTTATTTGAAGGATTTATATCTTCTTTTGCAAGCAAGAAATCACAGCAGTTAAAAAGGGAGAAATTAAAATAATTAACACCATCAAAACAATGAAATTATTCAGTCAATAAGAAAAACAGAAAGTGGTAGCAGGAACAAAAATGCTAATAGAACCATACCAAAAAATAAAGTCATTTTAAAAATGTAGAACATTTTGTAATAACAATAATCTTTCACAAAGTAGTTTGCAATAAACATACTAAAAAAATTATAAGAACATAATGAGTTGGATCAAGATAAGTGGAGACATAGAAACTGATTTCCTTACCCACTCGTATACGGCAAGGGCCTCTCATCATGTTTTTGCTGAATCAAGAGCCCTGTAGCATGACAGTTGATGGAAAAGGGAACTTCTTTTTTTTCCCCTGAAAATCTAGTTCAGACAACCCTTACCACCCTTTCTGTAACAGTTCCCCAATGTTACAGTCCACATTGTTTAGCACACTAGTCCAGCTGTCAAAATAGAGGGCAGGGGGATTGTGAGAGCTGCTGGAAGGGGAAGGTTTGGGAAGATATAGATGTTGATCTGGATTCAAGCCATTAAAACAACTTCTGACTGGAAAGCCTACATCTGGAGTCAGCAAATAAAAAGTGAAAAGTGAATTAAATTTCTGGAGAGAAAACATGCTCCATGGGTCAATTGCCACCATGGAGAAGCTCACAGGGAATGGGAGGCTTCTAAATCTGCTGGGAATAGGGAGGCATTGTCACAGCACTAGGGTTAGATTTTCTATGTCTGGAGAACCAGGGGAGGATACAAAGTGGAAAAAAAAAATCCCTTTGCACTGATCCTGGATAATTCCACTGCTCTAGAAGGCACAGGAACTCATCTCATCATCATCCCTGCATCTTTCCTGCAAGGATCCCAGACCAGAAGCTTCAACAAAGTTACAATCCTTTCAACTTTATTGGAGCTAACATTTTATCTATTGGGCAAGACCCCTTTAATTACAGTAGCTTTTACTCAGTAAGAACCCAACTCAATAAGAAGCCAAACTGAGCAGCACATTCTGGTCTAGGAGGCTGCAGCTCTTGTCTCCCAGGAGGATCGTCTTGGCATGAGGAAAGCCATATAATGATCCAAGGAATACCTGTAAGGGGTTTGCTTTCCTTTGTTTCTTTTTTCTTGCCAGGGACTGGAAAAGTGCAACCAACTCTAGCTTTATCTATTGACAGAGAGAATCAAGGTACAATAACTGCTAGTAAATCCAGAATCACAGCAAAGAGATATAAGCCTGGCCTGAACTGCAAATAAATAAAGAAGTGGCTTTTCTCCTCAATTTTTCCTATACTCCCATTCCTTTTTGTTTTTTTGTTTTTTCGCTTTACGAAAAAGTAAACCTGATGAGAGGACCTGCCTTTCTTCTCCCTCCCTCTCTCTTTTGAATCGACTGACATTTAGGAGGCAAAACCATCCTCAGAAGTAGGCTAAAAAATACAATATGGAACTAATGTTTGTGCCAGAATGTAGGGCTGGATCCAGACTCATACTTAAATTAGACCAGTGATAACCAATGAGACTTCCTTACTGATTATAGTGGGTTGTTACAGCCAAGTATTTGGAGAAGGAGGTTGAACCCTATGGTGCTGCTATGACAGTGATATTTATTTGATCTTTTATATTTTTTTAACTCCAGTTTTGTTATTGTTTTTACTGGTTTGTATGTGCTAGGTAAAAAGAAAAATGGGATATAAATTGATAAACAATGTGGCCTAGAGTACAGTATATGTTGATTTCATTGTCCTTCATTTATTGATTACATTCATTTACGTTTACATTCATTTTCACTGTGATTTACCTAAGGGAGTTCATTATAGTGTATTTTATTCTCAAAACAACCTTGTGATACCTCAGAATCAGAGTGAAAGATGACCTGGTATACACTATGGATGAGTGGTGACATGAAGCTCGATTTTCTAGTCCTAGTCTCACTCCTTAACTACTCTACCACCCAGTTTATCCTGAGGAACTCATTGTGTGACCTCACAGACAAAGGATTGAAGAGCATCCAACTTGAGTTTTAGGATTTCTCCTTTTAAGAAAACATCACAAATTCAGTTTCACTGCATCTCTCTCCTTAGCCAACACTGTTAAAGTCATACCAAATATCTTACCTGTTTCAAGATATGCATAAATAACCATCACAATGTGTCCAAGACCATCTAAATTCAGCATTATCTTCAGAAGGCAAAAGCAAATGCACTAATTATTAGAAAATGCAAACTGACCGAAGTAGTCAACACATTGATGAGCAAATGTTCGATAAAGTGACAAGTAGATTAGAGACTAACCATTATGATTCAGTGGAATAAACAACCAGGCTAGATGCAAATTCTGATAGAAGCATGCATGATAATTAAAATATTCTGGTAGCTGGAAATCTACATTGTTTGTTTAAAGGACCATATGCTTCTTGGGGCAGATACAGAAAGCTCTAGTATTTCATTTGATAGATCAATGGTCTGAGGGGGGAGATCACATTTTAATACAAAGTTATTCAATTCCTATTTCTAAAGCAAAATTTCCTTTTTCTAAATTTCATGATGAATTTACCTGATTTTATTTATTTATTTATACACACACACACATATATACACACACAAACATACATACACACAAACATACATGTATACACACACATACATACATAGTGTATGTATGTATATATTTTTTTTCAGAAAAAAAGTTAATGTATTAGTGAAGTGATTTTTTTAAAAAAATTGCATAGTAAGGAGATAATATAAATGTGAATTATTTTAGATATATTTTATATGTCCAGAAAAGTGCTGTGGAAACAGGATGAAATAAAGTGGAAATCTGCATGAAACTGAAATAGACTTTCATTCAGGTTTAGCTCATGTGCTGGGAATAGAGTTCAGTTGACAACTTTATGCTGTTGCAAAGAGGCATCACTTCACCTGTTCAGGAATAAGTACTGGAATTCTATAATTATGAAGGTCACCATTGACATGACAGGGTAAAATTCTGTCACTGGTTCTGTCATAACAGAATGATATTTCAAACCAATGAGCAGCTATTCTGATTCCACACAGAGTTACAATGTGCACAGATAAAAGATTTTAATTGCATACTATTTAAGAGCAATGCAAATAATAATAAAAAGTAATATTTAAGAAAAAATAGAGTACATTATGAGTCTTAGTCAATTCACTTTCCTGTTTATTAATATCTTCACTAGCTCTGAGGCACTGCAGCTATGACTTTCCCCTATCTTTGAAAACACATTAGCAAAGTCAAGCTCATATAGAAGGTTCTTTCCTGTGGCCATGTCAGCATGCTTTCCTCCCATCCTTGAGTCAGGAGGAAAGGGTATCAGCATAAATTGCACTGGCCACAGCCCACTTCACACAATTTAACGGAGGGTAGTTTCAGGGCAGTGATTCACTGCCATCCTTCCCTCTCCCACCCAGCATCAGCAACTGGTGGGAAAATCAACCACCAATTGCTCTCTTTAATAAGTGATACAGCAGGAGTGGGGTTTCAAGTCTTAATATTTGTTATTTGTTATGTGCTTACTCCAACAGAGTCAATAGATCATGTTCAAAAAGACAACTCATGAATTCTTTTGATGTGGCATCGGTCAGCCAGCCCTGCATGCCAGCTTTCCTGGAAAGAAAAGGTGGATGCAGGCTGTCTGCTAATTACCCACAACTCCTGTGCAGTTTGCTGATAAATTGTTAATGGGAAAAGCCCCAATTTAAGCATGAAACACAGATAGCTAACTTAGGCAGAAGTTTTGGAGGCATCAACCTGGCTCAAGCCAAGAGTTTAAAAGGTGGGCAGATCCCCTATTGTAATGCCCCCAAATATGTGTTTCATAGTTCTCTCTGCATGCATAAAATTGTAGGGAGTATTCTTACAAAAGACTCCCTTTAGCCCATAAAATGCCACAAGTTCACATGTGAAGATTACCAACCCCAAAACAGGAAGGATGATCACAGAGAGATGTAATATCTTCCTCTTCTCCAGCTGTGGTCTAAAGTGAATAAGACCATGCATATATATTGATGTGGGATTATAATGAAATTTAAGGCATAGAATTTATAAATTGGTATGTGTATCAAAGCTTGCTAACTGCTACATTATTCATTACTTTTTTATTTTACTTTCCTGGAATCCTTATGATTCCTCTTACTGAGGTCTCACTCAAAATAATTTCTATTTTGAATTCTTCTGCTTTCTAATGAACTTTGTCTTCGAGTTTGTATGAATGAGCATTAGCCATCCAATGCATTGCAGCAAATAGAAACCAAAGCCCATCAGGCCCTACAGTAACTTTTACCCTCAAGTATACAGCCTGTTGTGATTTATCCACAGAATACTTTGGTCCTCAATAATCACTTCAGGTGGGGACTGAGAAGAGGTGTATTGTTTGGACTTCAATCTAACAAGATTATCAATCTCTAAAGAGACTGCTAATCCAATGAAACATTTTCATAGATGCTCCCACCTAGAAATCATCTGAGAACTTCTAGTAGTAGTAGTAATATAATTTTATTATTAGTCAGTTGACCATATCAAAAAGTTGGGCATCAGCCACAATAAAATATAGTACCATAAAACAGATAAAATGCAGTAGGATACGATAAAATATACTAAGGTGAGATAAAATATGATAAAATACAGTAGGGTTAAAACAGATAAAAGAGTAAGATAAAAGTGTAAAATGTAATAAAACAAGTAATAAAATACAAAAACAATATATGTTTAGATGAATTCATCACCTTTACATGCCACCCCAATGTGTTCTATAAATTGTGTTCTCAGTTGGACAGCCCTAACTATAAACTTAACAGTTCTATTGACCACATACATATTTGTGCCCTGAAGGAAGTAACACAGTTGTTTGTTACAGTCCCAAAATGTGGTTCTGTCAAGTAGTGTCTGGAGGTACTGAGCCCTTGCTGGGGCATCTAGTTGGCAGTTAAATAAGACAATGATAGCATCTGTGAAATCATTTCATAGGATTTTCTGTCCGAGGAGTAAACAAAATAACCAGAACTGAGTGACTGTAAGAGCTGATTTGAGATACAAATCAGAGAAGTTCAAGTTAGAGAACTCTTGTGCTCCTGGATCCTACTTTCTTTTCTTCCTCTTGAAGGCAATTTACCACACACACTGCCTTTAGTAAGACAAAGAATCTGTTTTCTCTCCCATCTCTCAATCCATCATGTATGCATGCTTTTCTACACTTGCCCTATTTTATAATGTCTCCAGCATATACCATATACACACAAACCAAATAGTGGGATTCCTGACTGACAGATCTATAATCTCCGGAGAGTCCAGTATTAATAGTATTCTACTATCAAGAAAGAAAGATGGTATGTCCAACCTTTCTTACAACCGAAGAAAAATGGCCATGGAGGCACAGTGTCCAGCAAATGGGCAGAGTGGGAGAATATCTGCAACCACAACCCAGGGCAACTGGAGCTGTGCAGATCGCTGTTCATGACTGTCATTCCAAGGTTTGTTTCAAGGTGCTAGGTTGTCCACATGGGAAGTTTTATATCCAGAAAAGAAGGAAAAATCAGCAGTAGGCAGGGATTCAAATAGAAGATTCATAAATGTCCTTCATAAGGGCATTTTCCTTAAAAATGATTAGTAAAGGGCCAATGTGTTGTTTGGGATCAGCCTGATCTTCACATTCAGAAGCTGAAGAGCTTAACCAACCTGAGTCTTATCCTGCCCCACAGGAATTAGCTGAAGAGAGTGCACTTGAGGAGACACAGCTGCAGTTGGGGTCAGCTGATCCAGAGGGTAAACTAGGCAAGGCCCCGAGTCCAGCAACACATCACAAATGAAGAAAGGACAAAGGACATCCTTGCCTTGCTCCTTTCTGTGTGTGGCAGGGCTCGGTTAAGTCGCATTATGTGTCTTAATTATATCTTGAAAAATTAATAATAAATAAATACATTAAAAAACAAATGAATAAGAAAGGAGCAAAGGAAGTCTAGTGTTCGCTTGAAAGAAAGAAGTGTGACTTGTTAATATGTTTTCTACTACAGATTAAGATTACTATGGTAACTAATCATTTTGGCCGGGTGAAGAGGTTGAATTTAATTGTCCCCTTTTCACATGTTAATGGTTGCATTGCCTAAGGGAGGAACTTGCCTGAACTTCTTTTAGTTTCAGTTTCCCTTCTGTGTAGGCTTGCAGAGAATATGCAGCTGAGAGAAATCTCTCCTCTCAGCAAACAGCCTTTAAATATGTTTGTTTTCTGTAAATAACATTATTTTTATAGAAATGCCTGGTGTGTGACTTTTCTGATCTCTCCTGGGCCAAATGCTTTCTAGCACTCTGCCAACATGACTCAGCAAATTAAGCTGGTAGTAAGGGCTATATCAAGAAAACAACAGCCTAACTTGTTCTTTGCAGAACCTAACCATTCCTGAATTATTTTTGCGCTGGTGTTTTGTCTTTCTGAATCACCTGAAAAATGTTTCATTCTCTAAGCCAAAATTTTGCAATCTGTAACATGTTAATGTTGCTACAGTTCAGGGTTTACAACTGCAATAAATACTTTGAGTTTGTATCAGAAGCTGGATGTATGTGTGTAATTAGTAGCCTAGAACAGTGCTGTGGCAAGCAGGAAAGGATGTTTAGAAAGAAGAGATTAGATAACAATCTGTACTCAAGGCTTTTCTCTCATATTTCCCAACGAGGATTCTGATTTTCGGGGTCCTTGGTTTTGTGGAGGGTTGCCATAGACAGATACCATTTGCTCTTCAGTAACAAAAAGGAAGAACGAAATACTTATTCCAGCTTTCCTGAAATTGGAACACACTGATGCTGCTTTCCTAAATGATGGAAGAAAGGGCAATATCCCTGCATAAGGCACCTGATAAATCTTCCTGTAAGCATATGCCTGCCGTATTTTATAGAACTGAGATTTCCCAAGCTCTATTCTGTGCATCAACCGTAGGCCCACAGCAGCTGAAAGTTAATGGAAGATATACATAATTATAATTAGTTCCACCTTGGGTGTTCCATATCTGGACATACTAGATGCTTTCTCACCAATTACAACACAGTCTTATCTATCTAATTTTCAAACCCAGATAATCTCTTGACATTATTACCATTTTCCTTCAGGACCCAGAAGAGTATTTATGCAAGGAGAAAACATATGGAACAAGTTGTTCTGAAATTCATGATTTCTGAAGAGGATTTATTTTTAATAATTGTAAAGTTCTTCCACAGCAGAGCAATTCAAAGCTCTTCTTGAAGGATTCAAACTTCATAGAACTGTGTGACATTAAATTTTGGCTGGCTGCAGCCAACAGTACAGAAAAGAGTTGGTAGAAATATTTGTATTTCACTATCCTCTTTTAGATATTTTCTTCAAGGGAGAGAAGGGGAAGGAGTTTTCTCTTCCAATGAACCAGCTGCTGAACAAAATAATGGGCTTAGTATCCTTCCAGTTAAGGTCTCCCACCCCATAAGGAGGCAAACAAATATTAGAACTTGTATCCAGACATCACTATAATTGCTGGGCCTATTTTATTTCTCAGCAGCACCTTTTGATATGGATGGCATGACCATTTCCAGGGGTACCAATTCTTTCATTTGTTCCTAGTTAAGCAATGCTGGGTCTTATTCACACAAGCCCTTAAACCCAGATTAAAAAAACAAAATCACAACTTCCAGTTATGGCTGTCCAGGTAGTTGCCTTTCTTTTACCTGTGGATGGAATCATTCATATAGATAGCTGAATGGTGAGTAATGTGTGTCCACATGCTTTCAGTTTGCTTTGGAGATAACATATGTTAATGAAATACCTTATGAAATGAAGAAAATGGCTCCTCCTCTATTCCTTTGAGCCAAAAGCTCCACCCCAGATAATGGAGAGAGAGGAAATCCCAGATAGAGAGGATAGATTAGATAGAGTTATATTAATTTCTGATGTACCATCTTTTCATTTAAAACAGATAATGAGCTTTCAGTTAATGGTAACACACCAGCTTATTTCTAAACAAATGTGCAGTAAATTTAAAAAATTGGAAATTAGCAAATTTGGAATCCACGGAGACCTTAAAATCATGAAAGCTCAAACTCTTAAATGTGATAAAGATTTAGAAGCATTGAAGAGAATCAATGTTATTTCTTATTTAAAAAAAGAATTAAAACTTTAGAAGAAAAGCATGATTGTTGTGATAAATTCATTACAAATCTACAAACTAAACTGCTCAAAGTATACACCAACTCATCAAAAATAATTTAACAATAATTAACTTACCTTTGGATGTGGAGCAGCAGAAGTCTGTGATAAATTGCATGGAAGAATGCATTCAGGAAATCTCACTGCCAGTTGATTTAAAATTGAGATAATGGACACTTACAGACTAAGAGCAAGTGGCAATCCCTCATGGAAATCTACCCCTATAAATGTTAAATTTCTGAATTCCAGCACTAGAAGCTGTCTTTTACAACTTTTAAGAGAAGCTACTGAATTCAAATATCATGAACATGAAATAATGATTTATCCAGATTTTCCTTTACAAGTGCTTCAAGAAAATACTTTGATTTGGTGCACACAGGAACAAGAAAGTTAACTCTTTCTTCTTGTACCCATAAATCTTTAGGCTCTGTCTTGGAGATGAGATCAAAATGTTTACAAGCAGTCTGCTGCTGTGGAATTTTACAGGCTCTGTGCTTACCTGATTAGTAACAGCTTTGCCATTTATCATCTTTTGTTTTTTATCTCCCTTCTCCTTTTAAAACGCATTAATAGTTATTGCTACTATGAATCTATTCTCTTATGTCTTTATTCCCAGGGTTGGAAGGATGAGCAGTGGGGACAGTAAGGTCAAATGATAGCTATTTGTGACCTTCACAGCCAGCTTCTGACAAGCAAACTCAATAGGGAAGCTGGCAGGAAGTTGCAAGTTATGGTCATGTGACATTGCACTTAATGACTCACTGTGATTCGCTTAACTACTGCAGCCAGAATTAACAAACTGCCATCATAAATTGAGTGTGGTCACATAATTTTTCACTTTGTGACCCTGTCGGCTTAGCGACAGAGTTGTCGGTCCCAATTGTGGTGGTAAGAGAGGACTACTTATATAATGGTCCTGTTAAGAACACTGCTGAAATATTTCACAGCTGTTTCTCTAAAGTATATTCTGCAACTCATCAATATATAATTTGTGCTGGAGATTTTAATTTAATTCAAGATGTTCAGTTGGATAGAAGCTCTAAAATACCCTTTTACTTTTTCTCAAAATTATAAACTACTACAAGCATATATGTCAAGTTAAAAAGATTGACAGCACTCCACTTATTAATCTCCACCTTTTGGGGGATGATTACTGAGAACAGAGTATGCCATGGGATAGCTACCCAGCTGACAGTTGCTTCAGGTTCAAAAGCTTTTATGTGAGGTTCACTTTTGCCTGTATTTATTTCTTAGAAATAAATAAAATAACCCTATGCTGTATTTGCCCAGAGCTCCTTCCTTTGGATCCACTTGCATCTCTTCCAATTCCTCTTTAAATTTTTCAAGGAAATCTCTTGTCTTTTGAACTGAGTTAAGTTGAAATCTCTGCTGTTTGAAAGTTAAAATCACTCATTCCTATTTATCCCAATGAAATGCTATCTTTTTCTGTTTAAGTTTGTCAGTCAGGAGTCTTTTTTCTTATGCAATATTCTGATAGGTATTTCTTTAAGCAGCATTACATTATTAATCCTTGTGAAAGGTGAAAGGTCTCCTGTGCAAGCACTGAGTCATGTCTGACCCTTTGGGGGGACGCAGCTTTTGCGATGTTTTCTTGACAGACTATAGCGGGGTGGTTTGCCATTGCCTTCACCAGTCATCACCTTCCCCAGCAAGCTAGGTACTCATTTTACCAACATGGGAAGGATGGAAGGCTGAGCCGACCTAAGCTGGCTTCCTGAGAATCCAGTTTCCACTGGGATAGAACTTGGGTCATGGGGAGAGTTTTGGTTGCAATACTGTCACCTATCACTCTGTGCCACACAAGGCATTAATCCTTAGCTTATATAAAAATGTTGTGGTAGAACCTGGTCTCTTGTCTTCTTCCTGACAAAGTACACCAGTGTATCTCTTGGTACATTTCTTAGTTTTGCATATCTTGTATTAATTCTATACACTTTGTCCACTTCTGCATCCATATCTTCTTTATGCCATTCCAAAACATTTTGTTAAGAATTCAACAACCCTCTCCCTAATATCTTCATCAGGTTCATCTGGAACTGCTCTCAATCTCAAGCAGAATTATTTCTCTCTTAACTCCAGTAGTGCTACATTATTTAAATATTTTTCCATCTCTCGGTTTATTATTTCTGCCTTATTTTCCAAAATTTCTATTTTGGAAATAGAAATATTTTCCTTAATCTCCACTCATTTGTATTACAGATTCTTCAAATTTTTTATTCATCTTTTCTTCCATATTTGCAAATCTTCCCTCCATGCTCCCTTCAACTGTAACCAGATCTCTCTTAACAGAGTCAGTCACCAATGCTGTCACTGATGCTGTAACATTCTTCCCCAATTCTTCAAACATCCTTTGCAAAATCTCTGGTGTAATCCCTTTTTCTGTTATTTGCTCTGTTAATGATCCTATCCTCCCTTCTGCAGTTTTCACTGTTTTCCTGGTAGTAGCCATTTCTCTTTAATTTATAATCCAGAAAGGGGAAATAAAACAGAAGCTTTTTTTCCTCCTTCCTCTACATCCTTACCTCTTTGGTTCCATTTGACACTTGGTACTCCTATAGTCACATGACCTTTCACAACTTTCCCTTATCTGTCTCAGAGGATCATCCCAGAAGCAATAGTTAATAGCCTCTGGAACTTCTCCACTGCCATGGGTTGTATAAGTGGGAGGGTGAAGACTGATTGTCACTTAGCAATGGAGACAGTACAAGCAGAGACAGCGGAATTGTGGCAAACTCTTATCTGAAGTAACATCTCAACCACCAGAGCCTGGGAATGGAGCCATAAAACCAGGAAACACTGCAAGCATACAATTTCAAAAAGGAGGCGGGAAAACCAACAGACTTAATGAGGGGGGAAAGGGAATTTGATTCACTAGTGACTTTGTAGGACAATGGACTGTATCTCAATAAAATAACTTTCCTATATCAGAAGAGGCTTGTAGTGAGGCTTATTACTACTGGGATAACTGAACCTACGTTCCTCACAATCTCTTTGTTTAACAGAATCATCCAGTTGTCCCTCTTAGAAAATTTAAACAGTCCTTGTATTATTTATTAATTAATTAAAAAGTACTTTAAAATGAACAATAGTCCCAATTCAGCTGTTCCCTTAATCTGTTTTAAACTTTTGTATACAAACTCTTGGTAAGCTTGTTGCTGTTTATTACTTTTAAGTCCTTATAATTATTTCTTTAAATTTTACTTTAGTCTTGCCCGGATCAAAGGAGAACTCACCAGGTTTCATTGTTCTGCTGATCTACAGTATATGACCTTTTAAACGTTTGTAATCCAAAGTGCACTAGAAAGTAGAGTTGTGAGTGAACCCAATACCCTTAATGCAGGCTCTGCAGGAGGCTATGAGCTTGATATTTTTTCCGTGGCTCCTGGTGATTTACTCACAAGTTGGTTCCAGGCTCCCTCCAGAACCTTTGGGTTTCCTTGTGAGGAGCTGCCTTCCAGAGCACAGGTGGGTAATCTCTTGGCTTCTCTTTTATCCAGCGAGGCTCCGCAGATCTGGGCTCATCACCCAGCCACTAATCTCCACCTCAGCATCATCCCCATTCTTGGAGATATGTTAGTCTGCCATTTTCTCCACCTGAAAGCCTTTGCGTTATCTAGAGTTTTCCAGTGTTGGGCAATTATTATTTTGGCTGCTAAAATTAAATAAATAATAAATTCTTTGTTTTTAAGCTTGAAATTTGGTCCTATAAATAAATTGTCAGACTCCCAGTAGACCAGACAGAAAACACGACAAGATGAGCTGATACTACTTTATTGTAAGGCTACATTAACAGAATCTTGCAAGTCTGAAAGTACAGATCTCCTGCTGTCTCTTTTTATGGCCTGATAAATTAGGGCAGATCCTTCTAAGTTTCTGTCTGTGCCAGTTATGCAGCTGCGGGCTCCTCCCTCTTTTATCTGATCGTTTCCGGGGCAGCATGTTCCCCTTGCCTCTCAAGGTCATTCCCACAAACCATTACATAAATGCAGTAAGTCTAACTCTGGGGAGCATTCAATTCTTTGTTTAGTAATGGTACTTATCCTCCCCAAAATTTTACACCCAAAGAGTATAGCTTTATCACATGACCACCACAAATGACAACCTCTCCAATATTTGGATGAATAATTTTGATATATATGTGCCAATCTAACTGGAGTCAAGTGCCAGCGATGTATAATCTTCCACTGCAGTTCTTGCAGTGAAGCTGAGGTGAATCCACCTGGTATCCATAATTTCTGCCAATTTGTCAATCTAGACTTTTCTAGATTCTAGAAATTGTCCTTTTGTAGAATATATCAAGAATGAAATTTGTTCTTTTTTAAAATAAATTGGACTCTACCAATACATTAATTCTCAGGGATGCATTTAAAACATCCATGTGGGGATCTTTTAACCCTTTCACTTTAGCAAGAAAAAATAGTCCAGAGACTTTAATTGTATACACCTGGAAAAGACTATTAAAGATTCACTTTTGTTGTATGCAAGAAACCCCATAGACAAATCGTATCAAACATTTATAACAGCAAAGCTTAAATTGGGGATATTACCTTCAGGACAAATTGAATATTCTCTGAAATGTATTAATCAGAATTACTGGAAATCAGGTCAGAAATTTGGAAAGTTCCTGCCTTATTGTTTGAAACAAGCAACATAATTTTGTATCTGGAATTCAGGCCAATGATGGATAGCTATTTATTGAGACAGAATCTACTAATTACCAGTTTTATGATTTTTATGCTCAGTTATATAAATCAGGGACTTCTGTAACTGAGCAATGCATAATTAATTTCCTGGGATTTATTGAAATGAAAAAGATTTCCGAGGAAGATAAAAATAAACTGGTGCAACGATTGAGACTACAAAACAAAACAGAAACAATTCAATTTATAAAACCAGGAAAAGCCCCTGGACCTGAAGCTCTTCCTGTTGAATGGTACTGAATATTTCTAGTCTGGCATCTATATTGTTAGTGGTCTATAATTAATCATTGATCTCTCTATATTTCCTTCATTGTTTTATGAGGCTTATAATACACTAATATTAAAACCTGAGAAAGACCTGATTAGATATGTAAATTACAGATCAATATCTTTGTTCAATGTAAATCCTAAAATATTAACAGCAATATTAGCCAAGAGGTTACACAAAATAATACCATTTATAATCTACCTATCTCAGTCTGGATTTATAAAAAATTGACAAGCATCCAAAAATATCCACCTTCTGATTTATTGTTTGGATATCACAGCAAATAATTGGAATCAGCTGTTCCAATTTATTTGGATGCTGAAAAGGCCTTTGATATGGTTCAGACTGAATTTATGAACTGTGTTCTAAGAAGATACAGCTTTCCGCCATCTTATGTTCACTGGATTTCAATTTGGTAGCTTCACCGAGTAGCTCAAGTTATTACAAATGGATTTGTCTCCTGATGTAGCAAGCAACCAGAAATAGAGATTTTATACTTTTTTTGTTTCATTTCTTTGACAAGGCATTTCCTATTGCTGTGTAAAGGAACTGCGCATCTGTGTGAACATTTCAACTCTTTAACAGAGCAGCAGTCAGAATCAGTTTTAACTGTTTTGAGGAAGTAAGATAGACAAAATATGTGTACTTAAAATGTGCACATGACCAGTTTTATGTACACATTTTATGGCATAGTAAAGAAAACCTATTAGCTGAGTCTTTTGTCTTTAATTCTCCATTTTAAAATAAATTATTGACCCATGGTATCAAGTAAAAGAATGCTGTAGCCAATTCTCTCTGGTGCTTTTTTATCTAGATGTGGAAGAAATTCCACAATGCCTTCAACTATCAACTTATATTGTGGCATCTTGAAGATACCTCTTGCCTCTTTTAATCTCCAGTTTGATTACTAAACCATTGACTTTGTCTATGGTCCCAAGTCATGAAGGGTATGGTGGCACTAAGCCCTGAATATCAATTGTTCTTATATGCTGAATATATTATGGCCATTTTGGATAATTATGCAATATCATTACCAAAGTTTATTAAAGTTTACAGTAACATAGTTTATGCTCAGTGGAAAAAGTCTAATATGCTGCCTTTGAAATCCACTATATCTATAGCCTACTGTAAGAAATTAGGATTTATAATTTAGGCAGACTCTATAAAATACTTGAGTTTATATCTTTCTCAAAATATATTGCAATATGCTGATTAAACATGTCTAAATGCATAGATGCAATTTCAGTAGACATAATTTAATAGTTAAAACTTCTATTAATACTCTTTGGTAATATTAATATTATTAAAGTGAATATTACATTGACAATAATGTATATTTTAAGAGGGATTCCAGTGTCAAACTCTATTAAATACTTTACACAGGCAGGTAAGTTAATCATACAATTTTTATGGGAGGTTAAAAGCCCCTGGAACATTTTGGGCCAAATTGAGGTTACCTCTTGATGATACCAGATTTCAATTATATCATCAGGCTTTTATCTTAACATCTACTGTATATTCTTTTGGAATGAGACTTTTTGAATATTTCCTTTTATGAGCCCACCCAGACAGTAAGGGGTAAACACCTCTGAAGTCTTGGCAGGTTTTAGGGTCTAGGTATATCAAAAAAGGATCTTTGTTTCTAGATACAAAATAAAGCATGCCAGGCATACCTGGTTATTAATAAGTAGGCAGTTATGTGTTGATCCCAAACCGCATGAGAAATTGACATTCTGGAATAACCAAAATTAGAAAATAGCGGGAAAGATGATTAGACCAAACAAGGGATACTTAGAATCAGCTAATTGCTAACTATTGTTGTAAAGACTTCAAGAGATTGCATTTTGAATATGACTTAAAAACCTTCACTTGCCAATATCTACAGCTGAAACATGTACTAACTAAACAATCCTTTAGCAGCCTCTGAGGTACCGGCAGTTTTAGGGTCTTTAAGAGATGCAGCACTTGAACAGAAGCCAACAATCTAATTTTAAAAGAAATTAAAGAGTAAAGTGAAAGTTAGTAACAGTCATACCTGAATTGTAGAATGAAAAAATCTACAGTTGGATTATGGAAAATCAATGGATCCAGATGTTAAGAAATGTAAAATATGATTTAAACATGAAAATTCATCAGAAATGTTATTTTGCATTTTGAACCGCTGCGGGTTAAACTGCTGAGCTGTCGATCGGAAGGTCGGTGGTTCGAAACTGCGCGGCGAGGTGAGCTCCCGCTGTTAATCCCAGCTCCTGCTCACCTAGCAGTTCAAAAACATGCAAATGTGAGTAGATCAATAGGTACCGCTTCGGCGGGAAGGTAATGGCGTTCCGTGTCGTCATGCTGGCCACATGACCCGGAAGTGTCCTATGGACAACGCCGGCTCTAAAGCTTAGAAACGGAGATGAGCACCGCCCCCTAGAGTCGGACACGACTGGACTTTACGTCAAGGGAAATCTTTACCTTTACTAAAGTAAAGGGTTGGATATTAGATTTTTTTTTTGGTAGTGTTATACAATATACAAAGGTTCTTTAACTAGTATGTTCTGGGTTTATTCCAGTTATAGCTTGTGTTGGTTTCAAATAATTACATTTGTTAGTAAAATTTTGGAAAGGAATATTATATTTAAGGACTGTAAAGTAATGTTAAACTATATTCCTAAAACATGGAATTTTTCATTGCATGAAGAACTTTGGCTCTGTCTCTGACTGTGGAAAGCTAAGAAGATAATTTTACATAAATGGAAAGAAATTTATCCTTCTGATTTTATGGAATGGATATGGTTTCAATTTTTGTAAAAGTCCCTGTATTCTAAAGATGAGAAGATAGTGCACCATGTTTCTATGTGGTCTAGATTTACTGATAAACGTAAGGATTGACCTAATTTTATACTGATACCTGTGCATGTTATATGAATCTTTTTTCTTTTTGTTAATTAGCCCTTTCCCCTTCTGTTTTGTCAAGTTTAGTTTACTTTAATCACTATAAAATATATTTTTTCCTTCACTTATAATCACCATTTATTTTTCTTTTCTGCTGGCAATACTTTTTTTGTATTTCACTATTAAAAATAAAATAAAAAGAATGCTATATTCACATAACCTACTTATGTCAAATAATCTGTATTATGTCTTATTATGGTAACACAACATGCTAAGAAAATGGCTTATTTCTTTCAAACAAACTGAAGCACAAATTACCCAAACTACCTACTTTTAGTCTAGTTTATTATTTTGTGTAAATGTAGCCTATGAGTATTAGTGGGTATGTGTCCTCCTCCTCCTCCTCTGCAGCATATATTAGAGAGAGGAAACAGTTAAGAGGGCAAAATCTCTTTAAAAATTATATTCTGCCAAGGAGAGAAAGGAGAGGGTATCTTTATTGTGGGGAAAACAAAACACATGAGAAAAATAGAGCTCATAGTCTGGACTTCAGCCTTGAACTTTTAATTTTTCCTTAGTGGACAAAGTACAGGAGATTAAAGCAATACCTTTTATTGGACCAACAAAGAAGTGCCAGGCTTTGAGACCTGAAAGGTTGCATCTTCAGGGTTCACTTTATTGATCTTTCCCACTGTTCCTTGTGGATCAGATTGGCTGCAAATATTTCTCTGTGTCATTGATGTTACCTTTCCTCCTTTGAGAGTTTAGATTTAGTGTTCTTATTTGTGGACCTTGATGAGAAGAATTCAGGAGAAGAATCTATAGTTCACATATTGCTTGTGCAGGTGTGTGTGCATAACACATTTTAAAATTAAGCTTAGAATGATAACATTGGTTAAAGACATGCTCAAACTTCATTTTTTCTGTGAGTTTCTAAAATCTCTTTCATACTTTTGAATGATTCCTATTTTTTAGGGACAGTGGAACCTACTCTTAATATAATTAAGGCTGAAACCAACCTGAGTTTTCACACAAACCTAACATTAATAAGACATCTATAAAAGATAAAATGTAGATGGTGATTTACTAAGGACAGGTACTAGAATATTAATTGGCCCTGAAAAATAAGAACCAGTTTTTCTCTCCTCTCCCCCAGACTAATGTAAAACCTTTTCTTTAACACACACACTCCCCACAACACTTCACTTTATACCTAACTTGGTGAGCACACATTTAATATACAGATACCTGGTTTCAGTGGCATCCACAGAGGGCAGGTCAAAAAAGGTAAGCGGCGTGAGTAAAGGCCCACTCCTTTTGTAGATGTATGGATGTGTCACATACATATATAAAAGGGCAGGGCTTTGATCATGCTG
Source organism: Candoia aspera (assembly GCF_035149785.1). Taxonomy (NCBI): domain Eukaryota; kingdom Metazoa; phylum Chordata; class Lepidosauria; order Squamata; family Candoiidae; genus Candoia; species Candoia aspera. Next base: position 225,602,527 of record NC_086154.1, on the reverse strand, counting down.
CTACCACTGCCATCTTGCCTTTTTTGACATCTATCCCACTGCAGACAGTGCTGCCTGAGTTGATCCTAACATTTGTGCAGGCTTGTGCACTTGAAACACTGGTGTAATGGCCCACAGCAAATGCAAACATCCAGTGTCATGATTTGGGATGTTGCACTGTTGAATGTTCAAGAGAAATTAACATAACTGCAATATCTGAGTAATTTATAAAACAATTGGGGTATATTAATTATTAATTGAATTTTGTGATTTTGTGATTTTACACTGATTGAACTAGGAATGAGAACACCAACTCCTTTTTTCTAATATCAACCCTAGATATCAGACCAGAAAGATAGATGGGTCTCAGCCATTCGGATACAGCAAAATATTGTTGTCTCCCACTGCAGCTACTGTTAAGTCTCATATAAGAAAATGTATGTGTATGTGTGTATTCCCTTATATGAGAAGTAACTCATGTTTAAACTGAGACAATGGACATAATTCCATGTTCTTAAGATTGTGCAGCAATGCTATAGGATGGATTTTGTAGGCAGTATTGTGCCAAGTTTTGGCACTTGATTTAGAAAAAATAAAATTATCTCCCTTATAAGTAGTATATGTAAATCCAGAATTGGTGGATTTCCCTTACCCAAATCAACAGGCTTTTTCTTAAAACTGATGCCCTGGTTTGAGCTCAAGACATTTTTTGTTAGTTCAGAACAGTTGTTTTAAAACAAAATGTTTTCAGCTCAAAAGTGTTTGAATTTGATACTTTAAGATTTTGCATATAAATATATATGGATATTCCACAGACAGACAGACATAAGAATGAGCCAATATCAGGATTGAAAGGTTTTATGAATTATACCAAAATTTAAGTATAAATAAATTTAACAGATATTTTTCAGCATTTTTTAATGTACCTGTTCATGAATTTTGTGGCCTCTATGCTTTTCCCTTGAATTTTTAATGTAATGTATTTTTGTCTGCATTTTTTCCAGTATACACACTTGTACTTTTTTTCTTTAATAAATTCTCTTCTCACCCATATGGGTGGTATGTGTCTTCCTCAACCTCAGGTCCTCTACCAGAGGCCTGGGAGATAGAGGGTTCTGTGCAATATCTTAGCTGTTCCTAGCACTGCACTCTTCTGGACAGAGAGTTCTGATGTTGTTCCTGGGATCTGTTGGAGCCACTCTCATAGCTTGGGAGTCACAGCCCCAAGTGCCCCTACCACCACTGGGACCACTTTGGCCTTCACTTTCCACATCAGCTCTAGTTCCTCCTTCAGGTCCTGGTACTCCTCCAGCTTCTCATGCTCCTTCTTCCTGATGTTGCTGTTACCTGGCACTGCTACATCTATCACCACTGCTGTCTTCTGGTCCTTGTCTATTACTATGATGTCCAGTTGATTGGCCAGTACCTGCCTGTCTGTCTGGATCTGGAAGTGCCACAGGATCTTAGCCCTGTCACTCTCCACAACCTTCTATGGAATCTCCCATCTGGACTTGGGAGGGTCTAGCCAATACACTGTGCAGATGTTCCTGTACACAATGCCAGCTACTTGGTTGTGCCGTTCAGTGTATGCTGTTTCTGCCTGCATCTTACACCCTGCCACTATGAGTTGGACTGTCTTAGGCCTCTCTGCACAGTCTGCACCTTGGGTCCTGTCTAGTGTGTGTGTGTATATATATATACATACTGTATATACATACATACATACATACATATTAGTACCACCAAGTACCACCAAAGGATAAGACAGGTCCTGAAGAGCCAGCTCAATGGGAAGAACAAGATCCACGCCATCAACATGTATGCCCCACCAGTCATCAGATACCCTGCCAGTATAGTGAGCTGGCCAAAGGAGGACATGGAGGCTGCTGATGTGAAGACCTGGAATCTCCTCACAATGTACGGAGGCCTCCACCCCAAGTCCAACGCCCAGAGACTGTATACCAGGTGGAAAGAGGGAGGGCGGGGTCTGGTGAGTGTCCCAGCCACTGTCCTGGATGAGACCCAGAACATCCAGGAGTACATCAGTAAGATGGCACCTAAAGATGAGCTGTTGAGAGAATGCCTGAGGCAGCAGCAGACATGGAAGGAAGATCAAGCAGACGAAGTGCCATAGCAAGACAAACCCTGTATGGGATGTACCATCAACAGATACTTGAGGTGGCTGACATTGGGAAATCCTACCAGTGGCTGGAACGAGCTGGACTAAAGGACAGCACTAAGGCACTGATCGTAGCAGCACAAGAACAGGCACTAAGCACCCGATCTATAGAAGCAGGGGTCTACCACACTAGACAGGACCCAAGGTACAGACTGTGCAGAGAGGCCTCAGAGACAGTCCAACACATAGTGGCAGGGTGTAAGATGCAGGCAGAAACAGCATACACTGGTACTAATATGTATGTATGTATGTATGTATGTATGTATGTATATACAGTATGTATATACACATACACACACACACACACACTAGACAGGACCCAAGGTGCAGACTGTGCAGAGAGGCCTAAGACAGTCCAACACATAGTGGCAGGGTGTAAGATGCAGGCAGAAACAGCATATACTGAATGGCACAACTAAGTAGCTGGCATTGTGTACAGGAACATCTGCACAGTGTATTGGCTAGACCCTCCCAAGTCCAGATGGGAGATTCCATAGAAGGTTGTGGAGAGTGACAGGGCTAAGATCCTGCGGCACTTCCAGATCCAGACAGACAGGCAGGTACTGGCCAATCAACTGGACATCATAGTAATAGACAAGGACCAGAAGACAGCAGTGGTGATAGATGTAGCAGTGCCAAGTAACAGCAACATCAGGAAGAAGGAGCATGAGAAGCTGGAGGAGTACCAGGGCCTGAAGGAGGAATTAGAGCCAATGTGGAAAGTGAAGGCCAAAGTGGTCCCAGTGGTGGTAGGGGCACTTGGGGCTGTGACCCCCAAGCTGGGAGAGTGGCTCCAGCAGATCTCAGGAACAACATCAGAGCTCTCTGTCCAGAAGAGTGCAGTGCTAGGAACAGCTAAGATACTACACAGAACCCTCTATCTCCCAGGCCTCTGGTAGAGGACCCGAGGTTGAGGAAGATACATGCCACCCATAGGGGTGAGAAGGGAATTTTATATATACATATACATATACATATACATACATACACACACACACACACATACACACACATAGATACATAAACACACACACACACACACACACAGTGTGTGTGTGTGTGTGTGTGTGTATTCCTCTTTTTGTGGTGAAAATTTGAGCTATTGAAAAATAAAAATGTTACTCCTCTCTTATTTCTATCATGCTACTCTGTGGCCAGTGGGGCAATTGATTTTTCAAGAAACAAGCTGATAAAGGAATGGAATGAAACTAATGTAAGGTTGGAAACTGAGCAAAACCAAAACTGTCAATTTTGTTGATCTCAACTACTGTATACAGTATGTAGGTATTGTAGATATTGCCAGACAAATGGAGGAAATCAGATTACAACGTATCAAAAGCAATGCCTCTTGGATTTTATATTTATTTATATTGTATTTTATATCTGTAACTTGTTTTTATTTTATAGGATTTTAATTGTCTATTATTATAGTATTAATTTTATTGTAAACCTCCCAGAGTCCCTCTTTTTGGGGTTGATGGGCAGTAACAAAATTTGAATAATAAATAAATAAATAAATGTAAGTTGTCTCCCGAGGTTGAAATGCTGCAATTGTGTATGTGGATGTGTGTCTTTCTGTCTCCTTGTAACTGAAATATATAGAGAAATATAGCTAGAAGTTTAGCAATTTGAGAACTAGTTGTTATTTACTCAGAATAATAAATATAGAGTTTGGTATGGCTTTGTTAATGAAACATGAATTAAAACTACATTAGGCTGAATTACTGCAGCACATCTACAGTAATATCAAATGAATTCATTATGACTAGCATAGTTATAATGAATACTAAATAAATTAATAATAATGAACCATGTTAAGTGATATCTAATTGTTTTATTTCATTTTTATGTATATTTTGTCCAGATTTAACTGTTAAGTTAATAGGGGATGGCATTCATTAAGTCATTTCCCTGCCAAGTTTTAGCAGAGGGCACTTAGTTTCACACTACATCCTAAAACATATTTAGTACCATTCATTCTTATTATCCTCTCTTTCTCTCTGTCTCTCTCACACACAAAAGAGGATTTTGAGAGCCTTTCTGCAGATTTGCAGCAGACTAGTGGAAGATTCCCAAAGGTTCAATAGTGCTAAAGATTACAAAGCCAAGCAAGGTTTATAAGAGAGGTGGATTGTTGTTTTTTTAATCTCTCTACTGAAGCCACATAATTTTGCTGCTACAATTATTCCTAAAACTTAGTGGCATAACTTCTTGCCAATCTAAAGTCATACATATCATATATGCTGTAAAATAGGCTTATCAGAATTAAAAAGATAGAGGACACTTCTGCATCACCTCCAAAAAAACCTAAGAAAAAAATTGGAAAACCCCAGCCCACCTGATTTCCCTCATCACCTGATCTACTGTGGTCCTCTTTTCCCAAAAATGTTAATTGCAGCCTTTTTCTACCCAAAGTTTGCCTATCTCAAGTTTATAGTAGATATATAATTATTTATTTATTCAACATATCACTTGTTATTCCATTATGGAATACCAAAAATAAGTCACTATGTGCTTCACTGATTATATAAATGCCTTCAATTGCATTGATCATATCAAACTGTGGAATATGCTCAGAAAAATGGGAATCCCAGAAGATCTCATTGTCCTCATGTGAAATGCATATATAGCTCAGGAAGCCACAGAACAGACACTACGTGGAGAAACAGATGACTCCAGGTTGACAAAGGAGTGTAACAGGGCTGTATACTCTCCCTTTATTTATTCAACCTATATTCTGAATACATATGAAGGGAAGCTGGATTGGAAGAAGATGAGTGTGGTTTTGAAACTGGAGGAAGAAACATCAATGTGCTTTGCTGATGACCGTACCCTGATAGCTGAAAATACAAAGGATCTGCAAGCTGTAGTAATAGAAGTCAAGGAGCACAGTGAAAATATGGGACTAAAATTAAATATAAAGAAGAACATTCTAATGACAACAGGTATGACAACTAGATTTAGAATTGACAATGAAGATATTGAAGTGGTGGATAGCTTGTGCCTTTTAGGATTAACCATCAACAGTAAAGAAATCAGCAGTCAAGAAATACACTGCAGACTAGCACTTGATGAAGCAGCCATGAATGCCTTGGAAAAGTTATTCAAATGCTATGATGTGTTTACAGATCAGAATTGTCAAGCCATGATATTAAATGAATGAATGAATAAATAAATAAATACTCTCTGTAACACTGTATGGAAGTGAAAGTTTGATTTTTAAGAAGCAGGATAGGAACAGTATCGATCCTTTTGAACTTTGGTGTTGGGGAAGATTCCTGACAATACTGTGGACAGCCAAGAAAGCAAACCAATGGATCATCAAACGAATCATTTGCGAGTTCTCACTCAAGGCACAAATGACCAGGTCAAATTATCCCACTTCAGACACCTTATAGGAAGACCTAGCTCTCTGCAGAAGGCTCTAATGCTGGGAATGGTGGAAGGAAAGCGAAGAAAAGGCAACCAGCAGCAAAATGGATAGACTCCGTTCCAGTGGTGATGAATGAACCATTGAAAGACCTGAAAGACCAATTAAAGGACAGATCAACATTGAGAAAATCTATCTGTATGATCACTAGGAGTCAACAACAACTTGATGGCACATATTTTATTAATCAAAATCATTATGAAACTATTTTAACCTCCCAGAAATTTTGTGAAGTATTTTACATAAGAGGGAGCAATTGGCTCAAAGCTACCTAGTCAGTTCCAGGAGGATCTAATAGCACAATCTACAATCAGTCCACTCTCTAATATTTCCTTTTTCAGGGAGATTTTTGAAAAAGTAATTAAGCTTCAGCAATAGAAAATCCTATAGGAAACAGCTATCCCCTTCAGATAGGATTCAGATGATAGAAGAAAAGAAAAGAGCACAGGTTGATGATCTTGTTGGGATATGGGTGGATATTCTTCTCAAATGACTGCAGGATTGAGGGTGGAAGACACCATTTTAAGCAGTACCACTACTTTCTCAGTGGATGATTCCTGTTGACTGTTAAAAGCAGTCAAACCCTTGGTTGCTCCAGTGTAGGGTGCTACAAGGTTTTGTTCTCTCCCTAAGCCATTCAACATGTACATGAAAATGCTGATAGGTCATCTATGTACTATATTACTCTAGCCAGACTGAGAATGCTGTCACTGCACTGATTAGCAGAGGTTTCCAGGCTCAGTTCAAAGTGCTGGTTTTAACCTTCAGAGCCCTACATGATTTACATTTTTGTACCCAGAGGATCATCTCACCCAAGCAGAATCCACCTACTTTGTGTATTCATTTCAAAAAGGGTTGCTGAGATTCTCCATCTCCACTGAAGTAAAAGGAGCAGGGACCTGGAGTCATGCCTTTTTGGTAGTGGATTGTAATATATGGAATACCTTACCTGCCTGTCACAAAGCTTGAAGAACATCGTCTTCTGGCAAGCTTTTAGTATAAGTAGTGGACCTGGGCTTTTGTAATTTATTATGGTGCTTATAAATTGTGGTTGATTTTGTTTCTCTCTTGTTTGAAGAATAGTATAGGAATGTTGGTATATATATATTCCTGCCTCATATAAGCCTACCCTATAAGGCAAGTTGGGCTGAAAGATGGAACTACCAAGTGAGCTTGGTAGCTGACTGGAGATTTGAACTAGGATCACCAAACTAAGAAAGATTTTTAAAAAATCTTAATCTCTCTCTCTTCCCCCCCCCCCTTTAGGAGGAAGTCTCTGGATTATGAAAGAAAACAGAAGCTGTAATATACCATAGAAACTGGGCAAGAATCCAAGACTGTCCACCCAGGGATAATGACTGCTAAAATAACAATTTTATGCTTGCTTGTATAGTGAAAATTGCTAGCTATGTGAAGCTAAACCTGGGCATGCAAAAGGTGAAATTCCTGTACTACCCTACTTAATTATACTTGCCAAGAGACCTCTGAATATATTTCAGAAGTAAGTAATCTTTTCAATTAATGTGCTTTGTAGCACATTTAAACACACAATGTTAGACCTGAACTATGTGAACACCAAATAATTTATGGGAAGCAGCTTGCTAGGGAGAAACTAGTAAGGCATTAGGAATCACAAAGCACATAACCCAAACTAATAAATGGAGGATTGTGGTACCCAAGTGCCAAATGCTTTGCCTATACCTCCTGCTCTCTGTACTAAGGCTAGGTGATAAAATAAGACATTGTAGTCAAGTTAGTAATCCATTTTTTTTAATTTTCATGGTTTTGTTGGATTTAGGGAGTTTATAAAGATGTAACACATTTTAGCTATAGTCAGATTAGATATATGTCATTCCAACACAATCAAATCCTATAAATTTCCCTGTGGTGGAGATGGGATTGCATGATCATCATGATGTGGCTTCTTACCTTTCAGTTCTGCCAAGGTATATAAATTGGTTCATGTTCTGACCCAGGGGGAGGGAAAAAGAACAATCAGATGGCTGAGGTCAGGAATTAGTAAGTATCTCTGTAGTACTAGATCTATAGAGATACTGGTTCCATAGAGTTATCTAAAAGAAGATGACTATTCAAGAACAAGAAAGACTGTTGTATCAAGGAAGAGGGGAGCTAGAAGTGCAATCACAGTATAAGCAGGGTTAAAATATCCAGCAATTCACAGTTGAAGTTGGGTGTTAAAACACAAGACAAGCTGAGACATATATTATTTCTACCAACCATCTCTGCCTCTGACATTGCCTTAATTCCCAGTAGCTGGATAGCCTCATCTAGACTCAGCTGGAGTTCATTATAATTCTGAGCCCCAAGGAGACTATTTCTCTCAGACAGCCTGATCCTGCAATCTGGTGCTCCTTCACCATTCTGCCTTCTGTTCCTCTACTAAGTGGATGTGGCACTATTTAGGACTCAAAGGCTATAGGATCAGGGTCAGAAGTTGGGACCATTAAATTTGAAGGACAAATCAAGAATCCCAGTTCCACACTCTTATCCTCTGATATTTTTCCATTCTTTAGGGAGTAAGGGTGTACATGCTGTGTCCAGGTCATATGTTATAACATACTGTGATTTTATGTAAAGGCATCTTATGTGAATTGGATTATTTGGAAAAAAATAATCTATATGTCTCTGTGTGAATGTAAACATAGTAATAGATCTGGCTAGTACTATAACTAATACAACTATAAGATTCATCAGATTTGATTGGGAAGAGGAACAAGAACATAGTACCTGTCTGCAACTCATTAAAGCAGCCAAGTTATTTTCCAGGACTGCACAGATGTTGCAGGGAGGCTTCTGCCACACCTGTGTAATCCTGGGAAATGACTCAGTGGCTTTAATAGGCTTCAAAGGACTCTGTATTCATATTCCTGCATTTTATTTATTTATTTATTATTCAAATTTAATTACCGCCCATCTCCCCCAAATGAGGGACTCTGGGCGGTTTACAATAAAAGCACCTCTTTGCAACTAAACCCAAAGCACTATATAGCCCCAACTAAGAACAATAATTTATTTCTGAGTTTTTCCTCAGTACAAGACATTGTAACTAAGATAGATATGGAAACTATTTCTAGCATAGCATAGGCTTTCTCCATAACTACTTTCCCATTGGCATTTCACTTTGTGAAAAAACTACTCCCAGTCCAGCACTTGGACCTGGCAGATGATTTGATAAGCCACTGGCTTCTTTCTGGGAATGTTGCTAGAAATTGATTACATTTATATCATGTAACACATGATAACTCTAATTACTCAATCTGGTGCTCAGAAGGAGGCACGGAGAGAAGGGTGTGCCAAACAGCAGTAGATCTGGAGAAGCTGCTTGCTTCAGAATAAGACCTCCTCATGATCTTTGTAGTAGTCAAGGGAGAAAGCTGGTGAACTCTCTGGCAGGTGTGAAGAAGAGAAATTATGGAGGCTAGGGACCCTGAGCCTTATATGCTGTTGGTTTCATAGTCTAACACATAGATTTCACTTTATTCCATGAAGTCTTTGGGTGCAATTTCATATGATCATGAACCAAGGAATGAAGCCATCTATTTCCTATTTCTCTGATACAAGAAATGATCCCTACTGTAATATTAGTTATCTTTCTCTTGATAACTCAAAACCTTTTTCTTCTGTTCTCTGTGTAGCCAATTCTGTGGCAATAAAACCAGAATTTCCACATTGCATTTGGGCTTCTGAAAGCTATCTTCCCATCTTCTTAGTGCCTTCCTCAATTTTTATTTTTGGCAACATATGATTTTAAATTGGTATCTCCCCTTTCACTTCTTTCTCCACTCATGATAAGGTATAGCTTTTAACAGCAGACAAATATTATTTTTGCAGGAAGTTAGTCTTTCTTTCTCAGGCACCTGCAAGCCTTCTGACAGCACAAAGGTATATCTAACACCAGCCATCCACAAGCTTGTCTGCTTCCACCTCTTTCTCTGTTTGCCAGCTGGGCAATGGACTATAATGCATTTACCTTTACAGACTCTCAGGTATCTCTCTCCTTGCTGTTTATAACTATGATTGCCTTCTGTTATTTTATGACTTCATTCCTGGCATCACAACTAAAATTAAGGTAGATCTTTCAGATAAAGTTCTGCCTTTACGAATCATGTATGCTCTAATTGTTAACAAAGCACAACAGCAATTGTGTATCTCTTCTGAAGGTGCCCCCACTCTCAGAGGCCCTTCTGCTGGTCCTCCTCCTGGGCCACTCCCAGGCCATAAAATGCACTCCCGTGGCAGTTGCATTTGACTTCCATCTCTCTGTCTTTATGAAGTGTGTGAAAATGTGTTTTTTATACTGGGCTCTCATTGTTAATTATTCTCTAATTCATGGTTTTTAATTCCATTTTGTTTATACCTCATATTTTTTTTGTTTTGTTTTAAATTGTAGTCATTCATGTGTTCTTTTTGAACAGACATGTAGCATATAAATCAACTAAAGAAATAATTTAATAGCCTTAAGAGTACACAGAAATGAGTATCTGAGGAATTTAATTAGTGATAATAACGCTACCTTAGACAAGCACCTTTGTCATTTTTATTCAGAGACTAGCAAATCTTGAATTCTAACAAATACTGGACTGAACTGGAGGTTGGCCTTCACAGGACTGTCTATTTCTATTGATAGAGGCACATTTTTCCATTTTTCAAAGGAAATAAAATCAATTCAGTTAGAGTTCCAGGGAATGGGTTTCCTTATTTTACCTCCCACCACTATTTTCTTTCTTTCTGTTTGCAGTAATCACTTAGCTAGAGAAAGTTGCATGGCCAGATTAACATTATAAAAAGAATAGAAAAGAGAAGATGGCATCAGTAACAATGGGAGTCCTTGAGCTTCTAGCAAGCATGTATGCAAGATAATTGCATCACGTAGGGAGGGGTACCTTACCTGCAAATTCTGAAGGGAATCCATCCTCTGTTCATTGTAACTTGAGTTTTCTCCTAGATTGGGACAAAAACATGGAATGAAAACTGACCTCACTTTATTCTAAAATGGAGGTGAAGGTAAATTGTCCTGAGCTATTCCTACTTCATTAATGTCATGAACTCAACTCTTCTTATTTGTTTTGCTTTTGTCAGAATGTATATCTATTATGCCAAGTCAGAGGGACATGTTGCAAGGAAGAACAGAGTAAGAGAAATGGCAGCATTTAATGAGACAATTTCCTTTTCTTTATAAACAATGATAAGAATAAAGGAAAAAAAAAAACACCTGAACTGTACTCACAACCAATTGTGAAATAGAAATTCATATGAAAATATACTACACTAAAGGAAATGTAAGCCAGATATGGATTCATCAAAATAGAACTTTAGCTGAAGCTCTTTGTAACCTAAAGGATATCTGGAAGCTGGGGATGAAACCCTTTTTCCAGCAATGTTGGTAAAGATAGAGACAGACAGACACACACAGAGACACACAGACACACATGCACTCATACAGATATACACTTAAAAGTATGTCTGTAAAGGAAGATCCACTCATAGAAAGGAAAGTTATTGGATCCAATTACCTCTAATAATGCATTGAATGTGTAATTGGTCTATATTGGATGTATAGACTTAGATCTACTTTCTCATATCAACATTAAATCAGCATTAATTCCAGGCCTCATATGCTAGCAAAACAATGCTTAGGATCATCCAACGCAGAGCCGTATATGGGAAAAAAGATGCCAGATCTTCAAGCTGGCTTTAGAAAGGCCAAGGAACATGAGATATTATTGCTGATGCATGCTGCATATTAGAGAGCCAAAGAATTTAACAAAAAAAGTCAGTACATGCTTCATCAATTATAGAAAAGACGTTATTGTGTCAATCACATTGAGCTGTAGAAAATGCTCAGAAAAATGGGAATCCCAGAACATCTCATTATCCTCATGAGAAACTTATATATAGGTCAGGAAGCTACAGTACAGACAGAACATGGAGAAACAGACTGGCTCCAGGTTGACAAAGGAGTGTGACAGGGCTGTATACTCTCCCTTCATTTATTCAACCTATATTCTGAATACATATGAAGGGAAGCTGGATTGGAAGAAGATGAGCATGGTTTTAAAACTGGAGGAAGAAACATCAATAACCTGTGCCATGCTGATGACACTACCCTGATAGCTGAAAATGCAAAGGATCTGCAAGCCCTAGTACTAAAACTCAAAGAGCACAGTGGAAAAAATAGGACTAAAATATAAAGAAGACCAAACTAATTACAGTGATAGAACAACCATGCTTAGAATTGACAATGAAGATAACAAAGTGGTGGATAGTTTCTGCTTTTTAGAATCAATCATCAACAATAAAGAAACAAGCAGTCAAGAAATATGCCAGAGACTAGCACTTGGTAGAACAGCCATGAACGCCTTGGAAAAGATATTCAAATGCCATGATGTATTTGATTCCTACAAAGATCAGAACTGTGCAAGCCATGATATTCCCTGTGATACCCTATGGAAATGAAAGTTGGACTTTGAAGAAACAAGATAGGAAGAGTAGCGATTCTTTTGAACTTTGGTGTTGGAGAAGACTCCTGGGAATACACGGACAGCAAAGAAAATAAACCAATTAATCACTGAGCAAATCAACCCAGAATTTTCACTTGAGGCACAAATGATCAGGCTCAAATTATCCTACTTTGGACACATTATGCAAAGACCCAGTTCTCTGGAAAAGACTAATGCTGGGCAAGATGGAAGGAAAGAGAAGAAGAGGACAACCGGCAGCAAGATGTGGATGGACTCAGTTACAGTGGTGATGAGTGCGCCATTGGGAGACTTGAAAGAACACATTAGGGATAGATCATCATGGAAAAGATCTATCTGTGGTCACTAGGAGTTGAAAACAACTTGATGGCAAATAATCAATTCCAGGCAAAATACACAATGGAATATATTTTCTATATTTTTTTTTCTGTGAAGTGGCTCTGAGTCACATTGTTTTAACAAATCTTTTTTTCCAGAAACAGAGTTCTGTACATGTGCTATTGCTTTCCTGTGACATTTCTGGATTAGGTCTTTGTGCACAATATGAAGCTACCGAATCACAGTTAAAGCACCTTGTACTTCTTCTTTGTCATTGCCAACAATAAAAGAATATACAGTGATACAATTTGGCATAATTATATGTCCGCAAATATATTTCTCACTACTTTTATCTACTTATATTGCTTTAAAAGTTACTTTTTGAACAAGTATATGTGAAATAATATATAATTGTTATATGGGTCATCCTTAGATGCTTAAATTTGGAATCTTCCATACCTATGTATAATGGAATCTATGGAAACATATGTACAATATTTATGTATCTCTTTGCATGACATGTTACTTACATTTCTCCTCAGTTTTATATTTTTCTTCAGGAAGGATCTTTTTTGGCCCTTGCTATCAAAACATTTCAAAAATCCTGAGAGATTTGGTTTTGGAACTAGGATGTTTTGTGTTCATATCTCTGCACAGTTGTATAGTTAATTGGCTCTGGGCAAGTTCCTGTCTTTCAATTTTACTTCTCAACCAATAAAGTTTATCTTATAAAGACAACTACCAGAATTGGGGAACAACTGGAAAAGTTTCACATTCTGTACATTGAAAAAGCTGTGTAATTATAACCCATCATGAAGTTTGTGTAGGACAAATAAACATTTCACACAACTATTAAGAGAGAGAGAGAGGACAGACAACATAGTTTATTATTTATTAGGTGTTAGTTCCAGAAAGGTTAGTATCCAGATCTGATCTAATTTATCCTCTGCTATTGACTATTACATTTTTGTTAAGAAAAACAATATTTTGGGATTCAACTGCCCACAAGTCATATTTAATGGGTCATTTATTTATTTTTTAGTATACATGCATGCATGTACAAAACTAAATAAAGCATGTTTTTTTTTAATATAGTACTTTAAGAAATCTGCAGTTGCATAAGAAATAATGTTTCATTACAGGGAAGGAAACTTTTCCCCCATCTAGAGACAGAGAACCTCTTGACTATTTTCTTTCCTTCCTTCCTTCCTTCCTTCCTTCCTTCCTTCCTTCCTTCCTTCCTTCCTTCCTTCCTTCCTTCCTTTCTTTCTTTCTTTCTTTCTCTCTCGCTCACACACACACAAACACACACACGTCTCTTTAGTTCCTTATTTCTTTTCCCCATGGTCAGGTTGGCTGTATCTCCAAACACTTGTAAGTACTGTATGTTCTGTCATATCCTGAAGTCATGCATTAGCACCTTTTCATTCAGCAAAGGGTGAGAACAGATATCTTTTGGCAGCTGACAGCAGGGAGCAAGAAGAGAGGAGGGGGGAGAAGCTGTAGGACTAGGACACTGTGGTGGCCTGGTGGCTAGCATGGCTAATGTACCAGCTGTGAATAACCTCTTTTTTCTTATTCCATCCACCCAACAGATGTCTCTCTGTCATTGTCATGTCCTCAAGCTATCCTGGTAAATGATTTGTGCATTATAAGTGAGTCACCAAGGTGGCAATTGAACCTCTTCACAGCTCAAAATTGTTGATGTGTGCACTGAGAGTGAAGTGTGTGTGTGGGTGAGAGAGAGGGAGGGGGGAGAATGAGAATGAAAAGAGAAAAAAAATGAAAGGGAGGGAGAGAAGGAGGGGATGGGAGGAAGAGAAAAATGTCAAGGTTACCTTGTTTTGGATGGAGAATCAAACGGGAGGGCAAATTAACTGCTGGCTCGGTGTGGTCTTTTGGATCTCCTTGACTAAGGCAGTACCTTCCTGCCACCCTTGAGCAGATGTAAACATCACTTTGAAACATTTAAAAAAAAATAAAGAATGCTGTGATTTGTTTTGAATGTATGCTTTTGTACTGCAGGAAGAATGTTAATAAATAGGAGAAAGGCTGGAAAACTTGAGAGTATAAATAACATAGCTTTTCAAAATGTGTCAGTAGATGTAATTAAATTTTGCAATGCAAAAATATAGTTTGTTATAAATTAGAGCCATGGCTGCCATTAGTTGAGAATTAGGAGATATTGATTAAAGACTATCTGCTTCTCTCCAGTTTTTTTAATCCTACTATATGAATAATCAACTTATTCATATAGTATACAATTTATACCTGTGAAAATATACAGTTTAGGAATAAGAACAACAACAAAAACAATAACGTTTTGTAGTTAAAAAAAACTTTAGCAAACTGGCTCAGATATGCTTAATACAATACAGGGAGCTAATCCATTATAACCATTACAATGACAATAAGGCTTCACTGAACAAGTGGTCTAAGGAGAAGGTGGTAATAACATAGCAATATGACCTTTGTGCAGAGAAAGCATGCAAAGTAATTGTAAATTTTTACAGATGACAATATTTCCTGTGACTTTGAACTTACTTTGGCCGGCACTGTTCTGGCAAACATTCTGCATATCAGTTGGGCAGCAATATTTCTTCCATGACATCTGCAGTGTAATGTCCAAAAATTTACTTCTGTGATCTCTCCTTGTTGCACCCTATTTGTATGTAAATATATTAGTTGCAGCATTTCCCTTGTGCTGAGGTAGTTCTTATAGTTCTTATGCTCAGCCACTGTGACCTCCATATATCTACCAAATGCAGGCTCTATTTTCTCTTTGTTGCAGATCATTCAACAGCACTTCATCGTGTTAATCAGGCTCTTCTGTTGCATCAGCTAAGTACAGCACTTGTTTTCTTTCTTTCCTTCCTTCCTATATAATTTACTTCCATCATATTTTGTTAATTCATCTTTGTTTATCTTAGTAAGGAACACATTCTTTTGCCCCCATATTTTAATCTCCCCCCCTCAGTTAAAGAGAGTGCTTAAAATATTTCTGATGACTTTCTAACTAAAAAAGTGTTAAAGAAAAAAAGGCTGAATATGATAGAATTAATGTTAATTACAATCCAAGCATTCTTTTCAACATGAGTTTGGTAGTGAGTAAACAGGAGGCTGTCGTCAAAATAATTCATTTATATCCTGCCCTATAATGTACACCACCTCATTGCTTTCTGGATCATGGTCATGCAATATTGGATTTGGTTTCAAAGATTGTCAGTCTTGGACTAAGATCCATTTTACTGTCTCTGTTAATAAAACGATATTCCAGCTTGTTGGGCTTTTCTAAAGTTTTTTTAATATGTACATGCAAATAACTCATATTCCTTCAATTTAATATATATGATATGTAATTTGTATGAAGTTCTCCTATGTGTATGTAGTCATTAATGCAATTTTCCAAGAAACCTTTTTTTCATGAAAATTTCCCTAATGTCATTGTTTGTGACTTAAATAATTCAGTGCATTTTTTTAAAGCACAGATTCCCTATAACATCCCTTTCTCCTTTTACAAGTGAGTATTATGTGTTCTTGTTCTGAAAGCTGACCTTGTTTTGAGATTTTTCTTTTTCAGCTTTATTTCAGTCCATATAAACTGTGCATGGGAATTAATTTCTATACATTTGTTGTAAGCATACTGAAGTAAGGACAAGAAAGGCTGTTGTATGTTAAAATTACAGTGGTGATGGGTGCACCATTGGAGACATGAAGGATCAGGTTGGGCAAAGATCATCCTGGATAAAATCTACCATACTGTCACTTAGAATCAACACCAACTTGATGGCACATAATCAATTGATGTATGTAAAGACTTTTTGTTGTTGTTGTTGCTTTGGTGTCTTTGAAAGTCTTGATTCCTGGCTAATGCCTGGACAAGTTCCTGCAGTTTTCTTAGCAACATTTTCATTTGCCTTCTTTCTAGAGCTGAGAGAAAATGACTGGCCTCTGAAGATCACAGGAGATACAGTAATGTCATTATCAGGGGAGAAATTTGCAGGATTTTTTTTTTCTTTTTTGGCTTTTTGTTAAAGGCATGTTAAACCTTTTCATTAGTTCTTTTTTTCCTTTTCAGCAAAACATTGAGCTTCAAAAACTTGTTCATTTGCTGCTAATTTCACTGGAGTGATTTTAGGAGGCCCTAAACACTACATGAATAGGTCATATTTTATCCACATCAATGTTGAAGGAAGCACTTGCCATAATTTTACAATATAGGATGGGATAGTTCTTTTTATGTTTTTTTGGGGGTGGTGGTGTTGCTTTTATTTTGTTTTTAATTGTGACTCCTGGCAACTGCCTGGACTAGTCCCTGCAGTTTTCTTGGCAAAGTCTTCTGAAGTGGTTCTCAGCATCTTCCTCCTAGCACTGAAAGAGTGACTAGCCCAAAGTCACCCAGCTGGCTTCATGCTAAGGCAGGACTAGAACTTATGGTCTCTCAGTTTCTAGCCCAGGGCCTTTAACCACTACAAGCTGGTTCTCTTACACTGTCTTACATCTTAACTTGGATTTTGCCTGTTCTGCAGTGCCAGAGATATAAGCATCTTAGAGCTTCAAATCATACCTCAAACAATGACAGCCAAACTTCTGACACAGATTTAGATTGTTGCCTTTAAGGGAAAAAGAAGGTTTACTTTGCCCAAATCCTGTGCTGATGTGATGTAATCAAAAGAAGAAAAAAATAAAACCTTGTTATAAACAAGCAAAACGCACTAAAATGTAATTTTAGGGGGAAAAAACCTAGGTCTTGCACAAAGGCTAAAGTTTAAGAGGCTGAAGATTCACTTCAGGATTTCCATAAAGTTTTAAAAGGAGATTGATTTGTAAGATTTAGAAAACTTTTAATATTCTATTGCCTTCTCTGCAGTGGCGCCTGCCCTATGGAACATGCTGTCCCGGGAGGTGAGATTGGCCCCATCGCTCCTCACCTTTCGGAGGAGTCTGAAGACCTGGTTCCGCCGCCTCGCTTGGGGCGGAGAGGGGAATAGATCTACATGAGGATGGCTGCTATAGACCACTACTCCCACACTTGGACTGCTTTAGATTCTTTTGCCACTTGGACTTTTTATTTTTATTCTTATTTATATTATTTATTATTGTAATTTTATATTGTGGATTTTATTATTGTTGTTTTAATTGATTACTGTAAACTGCCCAGACAGGAGGAGATGGGTAGGGACAAATTAGATAAATAAATAAATACAGAAAGTTGAATTTACAGTTAGTCTGAGCTGCTTTCTGCCCAAGTCCTGGTATACTGCCTTACCATGATGAAGCAGGACATTCCTGGGAGCAATGAGGGAGAATGCTGGGAGTTTACACAAAGAATATATATCCTAGCAGGATCAACCAAGACATGAAGATGATCCCAGATATCCAGCTAAAGGAAACAGGCACCTATATTAGGGAGAGAGATACAGGAAGATGCTAGAAGACTTTGATCACTTTAGTGCCAACAGCAAAGGCATCATTTCATAATATGTGGGGAAAATACAATGATGAGCTACTCCTGTATTTTACCAAGAAAACCATATGGATAGTCCTAACAAAGAAGTGATTGACAATATAGTGCTGAACTCTCAGGTCAGATGGCATTCAAGATGGTACTGAAGAAAAGCTGAGGAACTTTTGGAGAACTAATGGTCTTTACGATGTGGCTAGGCTAAATCCTTCCAGAGATCTAAATGTTGATGTTGCTATGCAAGAAAACAAAATCCAAAGCTGCAGACAGAATTACAGTGAGGACATGGAATGTAAGAAGCATGAACATGGGAGAACTCAACATGGCAAAAGATTAAATCAATCAACTACACATTGACATTTTAGGCATCAGCAAATTGAAATAGACTAGAATTGGACACTTTCAATCAGAATATCATAATTTCACATACTAGCAAAATAATGTTTAAGAGCATACCACACAGATTAAAGCTGTACATAGAAAGGGAGATGCCAGATGTTCAAGATGGTTTTAGAAAAGGCTAAGAAACAAGAGGTTGGAGGTGGGGAGTTGATGGGTTTTTTATATTGTGGATTTTCACTTTTTAAGCCACCCAGAGTCACTGTGTGTGAGTTGGGCAGCCATATAAATTAATTAGTTAATTAAATAAATAAATAAGGCACATTATTACTGATGCACACTGGATAACTGAGAAAGCCAAAGAATACCAAAAATTGATATATTTGATATAATATTGATTATAAAGGATTTTGCTTGTATTAACCATGCCAAGTCTGGGAAATGGGAATCGCAAAATATGTTATAGTCCTTATGCAAAACCTATGCACAGTCAGGAAGCCACAGTCTGGATGGAACATGGTGAAACAGACTGGCTCCAGACTGGTAAAGGGGTGAGAAAAGGCTGTATACTCCTTCCTTATTTATTCAACCTATCTACTGATTATACACTGAGGGAGTGGAGGCTGAATTGGAAGAAGATGAGCACAGTTTTAAAACTGGAGGAAGAAATATCAATAATCTGCGCTGTGCTGATAATAGTACTCTGATAGCTGAAAATGGAACTGATCTACAAACTCTAGTAATGAAAATCAAGGAGCACAGTAAAAAAAAGGGGGGGGGAGGGTCAGATTAAATATTAAGAAGACCAAACTAACAACAACACATTCAGCAACAAAATGTTTAAGTATTTATTTACTTAAATATTTATATGAATATCATGAAGGGAAGTAATTGGAGAGAGAGAGAAAGAAAGAGTGATGTAGTAGCCATAAGATAGGCAACAGGGTGTAGTAACTGTTCTAAGTTTAATGATATTTTATAAGAGATAATTTAGATATATTATCCTGCCTTGTTGTTGTCAGACATCAGGAAGCAGACAGAGTTCCAGTCTCCCAACTTTTCCTTAGACTGATCATCCATAAAGAACTGAGGTAACCAGTGCAGAAAGCTACCAAGGTCAATAGTATCCAAAACTCCAAAGAGGTTCAGAAGAACCAACAGGACTGTACTCCCCTGCTTTGCTTCACATCATACATAATTTCCCACGTCAACCAATGGTTTTTCTCTCTAAAATCAGGCTTAATACCTTGGTTGTACTTTCTAGACTGATTCAATCATGTTAAAAAAGGAAGCAGAAGCTGGTCAATATTACGAATTCCTTCATCTAAAAATGAAGGAATTCGTAAAATCTAAAAATTCTGAGGCTACTCTAATATCCTTTTAAACAAAAAGAAGCCAGGTTCTGAGAAGTAAATGCTGACTAACAATATCTTCATTTTATTGTGACTTTTTTTTCCCTGTAAAGTGTGATTAGTAGCAAAATGTAAATAAAAAACCTTAAATTGGTTTATTCATCGTGTACATTCTGCAGTTAAAATGAATGAAATTCCCTTTGAGGAAACATCTGACTAAGCAAAATAATGGTTATGTATTTGTGAAAATGTTTAATGAACTCCCCAGTTAATAAAATGCTGTTATTTTAGAGCCCATTACAATGTGTGTTAAATTAATTTGAGGCTATATGGTTGAAAGGCCTTTTTTCTTTCCTGTCTTAATATACCAAGAATAATTTACCTTCATTGCATGTGAGAGGGCAAAGAGCTTAGATAGCCAGGAATGCTGGCAGAACCACATAAGCAAAAGCCCACAAGTGTAGGAGTAAGCTATTCACAAGCCTTGTCTCTGTAATCATTTGTCTAATGTCAGTTCAAAGTCAGGGAACTTGCCAAAGATCAAACATGTTCTTTTTTAAAGTGCATATTGTAAATGTTCTGGCTGGCATGCATTTTCTATTTCTTTTTGTTCTAAAACTCATATATTTACCATGCCTTCAATGTGTGGGGCAATATCTTATAGGCTGAAAGGCAACTTATCATTTGTTGGATAAGTAAGGTATTTCAGATGAGGGTACGTAATACTCTGCTACTAGAAGCTGAGAGAAATTCAATTACTTAAAAAAAAAACTGGTTTTGTAGAAACTTTAAGTATTGAATGTCAATCTCAATTGTCCTTTAGGTGACCTTTAGAGATTGTCCTGAATATGTGTCATGTCATTTACTGAAAAACACATTTGCTGCACTGATGTTAATATTCAATATCTATGTACAGAATTATTATGAAACCAGTAAAGAGCTACACACAGTGGTAATTAATTGCTGAGTTGCAGAAAGGTTTGGTGTAAACCATTCCAATTTTATTTCTCAAATCAATGTGTCAACAGAAATATAGTTATTTTTAAGTATTCACAACATTCCTAATGTTGCAATGACATTTTCCAATGCATGTGCAAAATTCAAATGTTAAAAGTATACATAAAAATATGCACATATACACTGTGTATACAATATGTGATGAAACTAAATGGCCAAAAAGCACTATATTAAGAAAGAGACTGAGTGTAAACTTCCAGATGGAAATCTGTATATTGTGCACAGTAAAATGTGGGTTTAAAAGTATACAAAATTTGCGCCAAAGATTAATGGAATGTGTGGGAAAAAATATGAGAATCTAATTAAAACAACACTGACAGGTTCCTCTTTCCATATTTCTCATCCATGAGATGTTCCATTTACTGAATCCCTTGGCATGTTACATTCTTAAGCTCACTCCTATATTCCACTTAAAAAGGGAGTCCCATGAGAGAAACTGCTTAACAATATAGGAAGAGAACTCATGTGGTTGGCTAGACGTAAAGAGAGCCTTAACTTCATTTCCCAGGAGTGTTTGAGCCATTACAAATGGAGAGGGAGTACTTAGCTAGAGAACAGATGGTGTTGAGGGAAGTTAGCTAGGGAAGCCAGGGTGACCCTGCTGTTAGGCAAAGTAATGTAGCTGCTTCATGTGGAATTCAGAAAAGGCTGGTGCACTGACAGCCTCCTCTAGGCTGTACTCCTTATTAGAGCCTGCCTGCTTGTCTACCTCCCTGTTACTTTGACACCAATCAACTGACTGGTTAGTATCCATAGTAGTGCCTCTTTTTCTGCCCTCCCCCCCTCCCTGCCTCCCCCATCTGTCTTCTTGTGAAGACCTTCTTGGTGTCAGACACTGGGCTGGGAAAAGAGTCTGGACAGCTAGCAAGTGCATGAAAAGACCAGGGATGTGGAAGTAATTGCTCTTTCATGTGGCCCTCCACTTGGTTGCCCCTAAAGAAAGCACAGTAATAAATGGAAGAGTCCGGATTGAAGGAGCTCTCTTCGGCAAAAGTCCCCCTCAGACTACTTGCTAGTAGAAGAGGAAGTTTCACAAACTCTTATGGGTTTGGACATGGATATAAGAAATTTTCACCCTAGACAAGAAATATTAAGGCATTTTACATTATACAACCAGAAGTAAGTAGCCCAAACCAGAAACCCTGAACTCTAAACTGGGATAAAAATTGTTCAGAAATAATAAATTACTAAAATTATATCACCTAAATAAAATGAACATTATCAGATCACACATACACACTACATGCTATATACACAGTACACAATATACAAAGCTGGGAATATTTTCTGAATCAATACATATGTCATGCCAAAATAATGAAGATAAATTTGCCAGATAATAGAGCTGTAAATCCTTAAAAGCTTAGGCCAAAATATGAATAGAAATTAGACTGGGTGAAAAGAATGGCAATTGTTTGAATTATGGTAGTAGTAAGAATAGTAGAATTATGGTAGTTATTAAGAATAGTAGTTATACAATATACGCAAAAAAGAATTATATGTAGCTGTCATTGGATTAGACAGATTAATTGTTGTTATGTGTACAGGTCTATTAGCTCACCATCTGTATCAGGCCAAAGGCTCACCTAGTCCAGCATTCTGTATCACAAAATAGCTAGCTGCACACCAACTCACACATGAAGGCAAGTTAGCCGTCTTGCCTACTAGTATCTGTACTTAAAATGTATCGTCTGTGATTCAGAAAGTATTATACAGCAATCTAGACTGCTAGCCATTGATTCATCCATTGAGTCATCCAGACATTCAGTCATCCATGAATTTGTCCAGACCCTTTTCAAAACCATCTAAATCCGCACATTTGATGTCAGTGAATTCCACATGTTAATTAGGCATGGTGAGAAGATTTACTTTCTTTTATGGGTTCTAAATTACCCTGCATTTTGTTTCAGTAGATGATTCATCACTGAAACAGTGATTTAGTTCTGCACTGTGTCATGAGAAAAATAAAAATAGTGAATATCCGGTTTTCTCAGCAAAACACTAAATTTGACCTTGCTTCTGACTTGAACTACTTTTCCCAAATTTTGGCTGGTAGGCAATTCCCAAGAATCCCAAAGATCTTTTCTTTCCAACATCATTGAATTCTGCAAAGATCCTGTTCCATTCTGACCCAGATTAGAAAGTGATTAGCGACAAGTACAAAAAAGGTGCTTGCTAATGATGTCTAGCATATGCACTAAGGTCATGTAGGAGAAAGAGTGTCTCAATCTTTGAAGTCATTTGCAATTAGAGGGAGAAGTAATTGAATTGGATTCTTGCAGTATCTCCTCCTTTTATTTCTATCTCCCACACATGGACATTACCTATGACCCCATATTAAATATTAATAAAATGCAGATTTTAAATATTTAAGTTTTACATTCATGTTAATGAATACTGTCAATCAACTGAGGCTAAACATGTAGCTAATTTTAAGGTTAAGACCAGATGTTCAAAATTATCTTCTCAGTGGGCTTGAAGCTATAAATCTAGGTAAGGAAAATAGTAAACCACTTCTTTCAAAAGCTTACAAGAATCAGTGTTGTTGTCTTCAGTATTTCCAAAATTATCATTGTTTATACATATATTTAAAAAATGAAGCTAGTTCAGTAGTAATCTATGAAGAATGTTGATCTATCAGATATAGCTCTTTTTTTGTATCTTAATTAAATATTAATTATAGGTTAAATGACAGCAATAATGTGAATATTGTCTTCATATCTACCACTTTAATAGTGAGCAAGTAGACAAGACTATGGTATATATTTTATTTTCATAAGTTGATATAGGAGCCTAAACAGAAGATTTAGAAATATTAACATTATTTATCAATCTCCCTAATGTCATTTATGAACATGATTTTATCCTTGGCAGATACAACATGGATTAACATATAAATTATGAAAGCAGAACTATAAATAGATTTCACCTAGTAATATTTACATTTTTTTTTATCATTTTACATTTTCATTTCAATGAGAAATAAAAGATACCTTAGCATCTCTCTAGTTCTAAAATGATACCTGGTTACTTATGATGATGCTAGAGCAGAAAGAAACCAGGGATCCATTTGGACAATTAAGAATTTGGACCAATTTACATAAATCCATTTGCATTCAGAAAAACTGCCTGCTAAATATATTTCAGGCCTGCACTGAATCTTAGTACTGGCTAGTCAATAATTTGTATGGAATGTATGAAAATATCAAACTCTGAAGAAGAAATGGCTATTAGGACATAATGTTTATATGACATTATAATTTTCATACTCTTTATTCACCTTATTATATGCATAGATAAAGATAGGTTACAGATGTAAAAGACTCAGCATCAGATACACATGAGCGGTACAGTTTCATAAGTCTATACAGAAGGAGGTTTCATTTTCAATCTTCATTCCCAGACTGCTGTCCCAGAGACATGTGTGGCTTTTCTCACACCATAATTATGTTATTATACTTCTTCCATCTCTTCTCTCTCACAATAATTTGTATTAAATTCCAGCATGGTATAGTGGTTAAGATGTTGGCCCAGGAACAAGGAGACCTCGGTTCTAGTACATCTTCAGCCAGGTATGCCTCCTTCAGCTCCTGAAAAAAGGTTGTAATATAAAGAAATGAAAATGGGGGATGCTGCAACAGTTGCTCCATATTCTTGACACACCTTCTCCCTTGATTTGGAGCCTGAAAGCCATTAAATATACTCAGTGAGCATCAGTCCTTGAGGAATAAAAAAAAGTTTGTGTTAGATTTAAAGACAGGAGATCACTTACTAACCTTCAACTTTATTTCTCTCTGTGTTCTATATACTGCTGTCTAATTCTGGCGCTATCTCTTGGAGTTTGAATGAAACATATACAGGTGGTCTTCATTTAGCAACTGCCTCATGACAGCAACTGTTTGCAGTTATGATGGTGATGAAAAAGTAATTTTGCTGCCAATGTCCACATTTACAACCTTCGCAGCCTCTCTCTCTCTCTCTCTGTCACATGTTTACCATTAAAGTCAGCATGCATTGTCCTGTGTCTGACCTGTTTTTTTTTTTCTTTTCCCCCTCTTGCAGAGCAGAGAGATTGCCTAAACAAGCTCTCTTGCATCCATAAAAAGTGCTAACCGTAAGTTAACAAGCTCAGCTCTGAGACCTTAATTAGTTCATTAGAACCCTCCCACAAGCTCACAGTTGCTGCCTGTAACTGACAAGCCCCTAATCAGTTTCACACCAAAGGCTGTCTTTTGTTTCCTAAGTGGCTCCTGGAGAGTGCACTAGGCAAACAGCGGGTGCTAGCGCGTTCCTTTCCATGTGTATTCCCCATTTTGTGCCTGTTTGTTCTCTTGTAATCCCTTCGTCTCCAATGAATATAAATACAAACATTAATTTTCTTCTTGCTAATTATCCCAGCATCGAGGTGAGCATTCCAAAGGGCAGGGAGTGGGGAAAAAGGGCTATAAGATTTGCCCTTTTACCCGACTTCCTCATGAGTCAAGTTCCAGAAACCTCCCCTGATGTTTGGGCTCACCCAGCTGTTTTGGGTTGCATCCTTCTGACACTGTAAAGCAAAAGAAAGCCGAAGTAAAATTGTAAGCAGTCATGGTCACATGATTTTTCACTTGAGTTGCCAGTCCCAGTTGTCATTGCTAAATGAGTACTACCTGTATGCACAACCCTACTGGGCTAAAGTTTACCTGGTGGCCATTGGACATATCTGACACTCCTAAGATTCTTTGTTTCAATAAAGTATGGTGTATCTACCTTTAGTAAACATTAGATACAACCTATCTAATTCTATCTGCCAATCCTACACATAAATAGCATATATGGGAAATAGATGATGAAAATAGCCCTTTCATTAAGTATGGTGGGGGCTTTATCAGCAAAAGAAATGTATGGCACCATTATATTTTCAGCATATTGCATTATGCTCACACATATACTGTAAATACCATTCTCAAATTTGAAAACAGGTTCCCTGATTATGAAAAAGCCCCACTGATGTAGAAATTTCTCTCTCCCTAAATTGATTGAAGTGGTTTTAGGTTTTGGAAAATCTCTGGTTAATTGTCTTGAAGGATTCCAACATTTATTTTGAAAACATCTTTAGGAGATCCAGTTCAAGACTTTATGGCTATCATGAGAGAGAGAAAAAGGCTGTCTGAATAAATGATTTATGGGGCATATGTTCAACTGTTTTTTTTTCAATTGAAAATTATACTAGATATTTAAATTGAGATAGTTGTTGTAATCCCTCAAGATTTCAGTTTACAAATGAATGTGTATTACTGTGGCATCAGAAAAGAAGTTGTGCTTCTCTGCAGGTTTGAAATCCTCAAGTAGCTGTCTAGCAAAGTTGATGAATAAAGCTTTGAAACCATGATGGGATAAATATATAGTTATTCATTAATATGAATTAATTTACTTTGGTTTTGTTTTGGTTTTTGGGGTCTTTGCTTTGTGTGCACAAGTAAACACAGATGTGTCATACAGACACAGTTCTTGAGATAAGGGGAAGAAGCCCTCAGGAATTGTTTCAGCTGAACTGCAACTCAAGCTTAGTAAAGAGGGAACCTGGGCATTGCATAGAATTTTTGTCCATGTTTACATTTATTTCTTCCAACCTACTCCTACTTTGGAGGGAGCATCATCTTAAATTCAGGATCATTTTCCTTTAGGGTAATTAGTGTAGCTTTAAATCTGCTAATTGAAGGAAACCTTAGAATTAAAACAGGATGCAGATACTGTGTCTACTAAGAAATAAGCCACAATTCTTTCAGAAAAGATATATCTATATCTATTTCTCTGAGAGAAAGCCCCATCGAACTCAATGATACTTATTGCAATTGAACTAGTATTTTGCTTCTGCTTGATTTTTCCAATGAAGATCTACCTTCAGTAATACCTATATATTTAATAGAGATTGTGAACTGAATATGTAAATTCCTTTTCTGCTAATCAAGAGAAGCAATTAAACACAAGGTTCCTTAAATAGTATTCTGTCACAAGCCTTCATGTTTCCGTCACAGTACATATGGTCCAATTGTTTACAGATGAAAAAGAGAGAACGAAAGAATGAAAATCCATGCTCAGATGTTAAATCAAGATGTTTTCTTCACTTTCAAATGATGGGCTGACTGCCAACACTTACTATGACAAATTCAGAGGATTTGTTTTTTAAAAAAAAATAAGAAAAAGAAGAAGAGGACATCTCTCATGTTTGGATTACTGTTCAATGTCTCACTAACATCAGGTTCAATGGAAAAGAGGGCTTGTTTTAAGTCTCCTTTGTCCAGCTCTTGGTAGAAAAAGCAACACTTTCTTGGGAAAGTGTTGTTTGTGAACATGATAAAAGAGTGAAAAACCAGGAGTAAAAATAGGCTTAGATGTGAATAGGTACCATGACATAAAGGCAGAGCTACCTGCCAATGATAACATTTGCTCCATTGCACCGTCTGGCAGCCAGAAGCTCTTCATTAATTCTCGCTGGATGTGCTTCAATTATTTCTTCATTTGATGGACAATTTAAAGTCAATCTTCTGAACTCTTACTAAGCATTTCATTAATTGGTAAAACCTAAATCCTATGTAAACTATTTCAGATTTCAGTTGTGGAATATCTGATCAAGGATTTGTTGTGGAGGTGTAAATATATCATTATTTAATTATTAGACTGAAAGCTTGCTTTTCCTCAAGAAACTGAAGGTATATGCATAACTTTCCCCTTGCCAGCATCTGTAAAAAGTTGCACATAAATAGTAAGTATGCATTCAAATTTGCAAAAAGATGCCATCTTTCACTTTCCACGATACAGAAGTCGTGTCAGCTTCTGTTCACTTTGGGATACATTAAAACATACAATTTGACCAAGAGTGCCTAAATTTGCATGCAATAGTATCTTCTGCTTGAAGGGCTAAATGCAAGAGAATTATAGAAGGGGAAAAGCAATCACAAGCCCCCCAAAGGAACAATTGTTGTTTGACAATATGATGCATGAAAGACATTTATACAGTGTCCAAAGGGCAATCACATCACCCAACAATAAGCAGTGACCATAGCTTTCTACTTAGAAACGTATGAAAAAAAAAACTGCACTCATTTTAAAATCTGAGATCCCAATGGAGTGTTGAATGCCAGCTCTAGGAAAGAATCAAGTGTTTCTTTGGATATTGAATTAAGCTCATCATAGAGTGCCAAGTAAATATGAAGTTGGTTCCATATATTAAAATCAGCACGTTGTTTGCATTATATGAGAACGGTTGGCTGTAGCATTATATGTTGCATACAATGGAATACCCATCTGTTTTTCCTAAATATAGACAAGTTTGTTTTGCCTAATTTTTACACCCACTTGAACATCTAGGTTGATATATTTATCTTGAATGTAATTATTGGATAAGTAGCTCTGCTTATAAGAGATAGTAAGAAACTGAGCAGTGATAGGCCAAGTCCAAAGAAGCTGCTATGGAGAGATGAGAGCCATAAAATGGCATCATTTCAAAGCACTCTGAAAATGAATAATAATAATGGAGTGATAGAAATATTTACATTCATTTACCACTTACTACAAGTTGCATTGAAGAGAAGGGTTTTAAAATTTATAGCACTGAAATTAGAATTTGTACCATTATTATGCAATGGGCCACATTACAACTGGAAAAACATTCCCCAATTTCTTACAGATCCATGAAGGAACAAACCTTTTAAACCGTGGGAAACAAAAGATGTGCTCATCTCAAGTATGTGCTTGCCAGACTGTTTGTGTATACTTGAACAAGTCCTGTTAGGATGAGATTGTGGCAGCTTCTTCATTGGAACAACCTTCAACAACGTCTTCCCCTGAATTCTGATAGTTGCCTGTGTACATATTTTAAGGGTGCCAGAGTGGGGAAGGCTACACTAGAATATATGGAGATAATGCCTTTTGTGGGTTTTAAATAGGATTTAGATGTCCCTCCTGAAAGAATGTGTTGAACACCGGATATGTCAAAACATCAAGATCCATCAAGTGTGGATCTGCTTTGTTGCATTGCCCAGTTTGCAAATCAGCTTTTGGTCTGCCATTTTGTTTTGTTTGTTTTCTATGCATTTCTACCTTTAAAAAATCTGGAGGAAAATATGCAAATCTATATGAATAGCGGTGAATTGAATTTGATTTTGAAACTGCGTGAGGTGATTGGGACGTCGTCCTCTTAACAGTACGAACGTCCCCATGTTGAAATAGAAACAGCCAAGAACTCAAGCCACTTTGATTACTGTATAGGTTCAGAAATAAGTTGCTTAACAAGTGAAGGAGAAATTCCAGCCAGACATCATTCCTACTAGCATTTGATCCTGTGTGGAGCAGAAACCTAAATGTACACCCTGCAAGATCCATGGTAGAAAGTTTTACTTGCCCCCTATGTGTATATTTAGCCCCATGCAATGCTTGAAAAGAGAACATAGGAAGAAAGAAATACAGAATAAATGAATGACCTTTTGTTCTCTGTATTAAATAACATTTAGAATCTGTGCTGGGACTGTTTAAAATCTAAGCCAATGGGAAATTACTGTACAGTATAAGCACATAGTTTACAAGAGCATATGAGAAATGGGGTAAAGAGGTAGTGCAAAGAAGACAAGTTATGTAATGTGATAGGAGGGGAAGGGAAGGGAAGGGATTAAAAAAGAAGCTGGCATTGCTTTGTTTTTTCTTACACATTTTTGACCCTGTACATGTATCATTCAGTGCAAGAAGAAACCCATACCTGTGTGCTGCTGCTGTATCATTAAATTCCTTGTATGGAAGGCAATAAATCCAATCCCTTTATATCATGCATTATTATTAATAAACACTGTCAGCATATACCATACTATACTGGATGTTATAAACAAAAAACACAAGGTCACTGCCACAAGGGGCTTCCATTCTAGAGTTAGAGTGGAATAACAAGTTGAAATATTTAATCAAAAACACTGATTTTGTTTTTAAATGGGGGGACTTTATCATGATCTTCACATGGACTTTTTTTTCTGAAACTCATTCTATGTTTTATAAATGGTTCATTGGGTACTCTCTCTTCATGACAAGTTGGGGCTATGTGTTTCCAGGAAAAAGTTATTAAAGGGATATTGTATGAGAAGACATTCCTAATTCTGGCAATGCAATAACAATTTTGAAAATGTAATTAAACTCTTGACTCAGATGACAAATAATAGGGTGGCCCACAGAAGCATTGTGTGTGCTGTGAACCATATCGTTCTCTGAATAAAAGATTAGGAAATAAGTTGGAAGTGATTAATTCTTCAGATACTTTTTCCTTATCATTTTGTTCATAATTCCTTCCCCTCTTATATTCATATTTTTAAATATATATTTTTTTATAATTCTGGACATGACATAAACCCAACCAACCTCTGGGCCAAAAGGAACTTTTGTTTTCTTTTGAATCAAGGCCCAGCATGGCTCTGAAAGGAATCTGCCTTTTGAGCCACATATTTTAGTTTACTCATTGACACACTTGGTGGGAAGGAGGGGACTAATGACAGAAATATGAGGACAGGAAGGAAATGAGGAGGACAGCATGTAGAAATACAAAGGCCTAGAAAGGGAAGAAAAGATTTGAAAGCGGTAAGAGAGGTGGCAGTTGAAAGCATAAGAGACCGTGTTCCCGAAATGACTTTTGAATGCCTAATTTATTCCTACCTCAGTCACTGAGGAAGAAAAAGGAGGAGAGAAAGAAGGAGAGTTGACAAGCCAGGGAATTTCATGGGACTCTTTGAGTGGAATCTGGAAAAGTTTTAGAATACTCTTTCAGCTTTGAAGAAAAGCATGAAAAATGACTCACTAACAAAATGATGCAAGTACTTGTATTTATTTTTGAGTCCATTCCAAATCTTGCTGAATCAAATAAAAGCCCGAACAACTCTATAGGTTTCTTACTGCCCCCTTGCTCAAAACTGATTTGGAAGGATAATGACAGCAGGGTGGGAGGAGAGGGTGATATAAGTTCCTTCCATTCAGGAGAGCAGCCCCTCTCCCCCGCCCCCAGGAAGGCAAAGGCAAGCCAGGCTGACAAAAGCAGCATTGGGCTATGGGATGCTAGCCATGCCCCTTTCTATGTGTATTGTGACATCATATGCATACCCCAAGGGGGTGGAGCTTGTAGCATGATGGTATGATACTGTTTTCAACATTTGATGAAGCAGCAGAATCCTGTGGGTATTGCTGACTCAGGATCTTAAGCACCAGGAGACTAAGGATTCCTTTCTCTGAAAACTTAGTCTCTGGATCACTGCTGAAGCACCATTCTGCCACCACTGCCAAGTAATGAATACATTGAAAAGGAAGGGACTTTTCTGACAGCAAGCAGTTTAGCTTAAATATTGAATATTATAAACCAAATTACAATTTCCCAGTGAGCCTGAACCCATTCCCATTTGAGCGTTATATCTGGTTTTGGCATTGGCTTTGGTCAATCTGATAGAAGACCTGCTCTAGGACAAAGATATTATCCTATATATTTTGGCAGGTTTTGATATCAGGATCAAGTTGATTATCAAGAGCTAGATAAAGACAGTTCTTCAGTGGTTCTACTCCTACCTCCATAGACCCTATGGCTGCAAGACTATAGGATCTCAGAAAGGTCTATTTTGTCACTCTTGTTTAATATCTATATGAAGCTATTGAATGAGGACAACCAAATATTTGGTATTGAGTGTCACAAGCACGCAGATGATTCCCAATTCTATTTCTCTCTGTCATCAGAATGGGATGAGGTGATGCAAGTGTTGAACCAGCACCTAAACTGTAATGGTCTGGATGAGGGCTAATAAAAACCAAATATTGACAAGGAAGAGCTCGGTGGATTGGAGGCTTTTGGATCTAGGAATTAGGTAGTTCTCTCCCTCTGGATAAGGTTGCACTCCCCTTGAAAGAACAGGTGTGCATCCTTAATGTACGCTTGAATTCATCTGTACCACTCAGAGCCAGGTAGCACTGGTGATTCAGAGAACATTTGGTCAGCTGTGCCTCATCTGATAGCTGCAGGCTTTCCTCAACAGCAATGTTCACTTCCCAAATGGATTACTGCAATGTGTCCTACATAGAGCTGCCCTTGAAGATCACTCAGAACATGCACCTGGTCCATAATACAGTGGCACCAGCAGTTATGTGTGCACCTCAGTACATCCTACTCCCTAACCTACTACACCACTGCTCAGTGAGCTACATTGGCTCCCAATAGGCTTCCAGGAGCAACTTAAAATTCTGATTACCACCCATAAAGCCCTTCATGGCATGGGGCCAGGTTATTTGTGGAATTGTCTTTCTCCAATTGTTTCTGCCCACTAAATTAAATTGAATGGGCATGCTCCAGGTCCCATCTATTAAGCAGTGCCATCTGGTGGGACCCAGAAGCATCTTTTCTGTGTTGTAGCACCTGCCCTTTGGAACACCAGATGCTGCTGAAGCTCATTTGGCCTCAACCTTGCTGGCATTTTGTACGTCTGTGAAGACCTAGATGTTCCTTGGACATGGAGTCTGGAGGTTTGGTGAGCCCATTGACATGATATTTTTTCTTGCTGTGTTTGCTATTATGGGTTGGATTTTCTTTGGCTGCCAGTGTGTTGTTTTTATATTATTATTGGTATATTTGTGTGGTTTTTTTGTTTTTGTTGTATTAGTTTTTTAATCCTATGTTTGCTATCCAGAATTTGCAATTTGCAAGGTAGGCAGCTATATAAATCAACAAAATAAATTTTAAAAATGGCTTGGCCCTAGTTGTCTGTACACCTCTTTTCCTCAAGATGACTCAGAAATCGCAATTCATGCAGACTGTGGAAACTAGGCTGCACCCAAGAACATTCTTCAGAGATCATATAGCACCATTCCTAAAAGAACTGCACTGCACTGCACTGGTTGCCTGTATGTTCCTGTTCAGATTTCAAGGTTCTACCCATGATATCTAATGCCTGTAAACAATTTAAGACCTTGGTACTTGAGGATATGCCTATTTCATTAGGTCCATACCTGAACCTTAAGATCTGGAGAGGGCAAACATCCCATAATAGGGAATATCCCATAATAGAGAAATATGCATTATGTGAGGACATGGGAAAGAAACTTTCCTTCCCCTCAGGCCAGATTGGCACTACCATTATCTGCCTCCCAACATGGGGTGAAATCTTGGCTTTTTGCTCTCTCATTTAAGCTGTAGCAAATTGCCTATGTAAATTGTTTGAAAAAGATGCTGTGAAATACCTGTGATCTAACACAGGTTAACTCAATTTCAGCAATTATATTACTTGAATACTTCATGACAAGTGGAAGCATATTACAATTGGTACATTTGCAGTGGAGCAATTGCCAGTTCCTCATATGAAGCTCAGAGCTTGTCTGAGATCTTTCCATATTTTTAATTTTGAGTTGGGAGTGTGTTTTCCTAGCAAATGTCATGAATCGGCTATGTATGCACATAGGAACAACTTCTGACATAGCCATATGAGCCTGGCTAAAGACATGGTTGCTTCAATGATTCAGATAAGTCTATTGTGCACACTCTTACATATTGCAAAGCATCACTTTCAAAGAATTTGCACAACCTTATTAACAATCCCAGTTCAACCTTGACATTTGGCCCTTAAATGCCTCAGTTAGGGTTTAAATGCCTCAGTTAGGGTTTCATGGTTATTATACCTGTTTCAAATTGTGTGTTTATGACTCTTTTGATTAAATGTGATATTTTCCCACAAAGGCAACTTGAGCTTCTAAAGAAGCAGAACCTTGGAAGGAGGAAGGAGGAGGAGAAGAGGAGGAAGAAGAAGAGGAAGAGGAAGATGTTGTCTAATGCATATATGAACTTCTAAAGCAATAGTGAACACTAGTTTTTAATTTCTTTTCTTAATAAGAAGTGATCTATATAATAGTGCTTTAAGTGAAAGAGATGTTTGTAACTGTAATGCCCAAAGTCTAACACAAGTTAACTCAACTTCAGCAATTATATTACTTGAATACTTCATGACAAGTGGAAGCATATTACAATTGGTACGTTTGCAATGGAGCAATTTCCAATTCCTAATATGAAGCCCAGAGCTTGTCTGAGATCTTTCCATATTTTTAATTTTGAGTTGGGAGTGTGAGCATATCCCTTGTGCATATGGATGGAGTAAGGAAACCCATCAAAGCATTTTTTTTTCTCTTTTACTGTACAAGTGGAATTCAAGTTTAATTTAAGTGGATCTTTCATACAGATCCTGTGAGTCTAACTTCAGCAAAAATTTCAGGTGCTGCTTTTGCTGTTTCTGACTAAGATGCAGTGAAGACATGAAGTGAAAATAAATGTCTTAAACTATTACAGTTACTAAAAATGTATGTTTCATTTAAGAGGAGCAATGGATCAAATGTTGACTTTAATTAAATTTATACTTTATTTCTTATCTTCTGATAAACTCTTTTAGACTACATAAAATAGGATAAAATTCTGTTCCCTAAATTCAGCCTTCCTTAACTTTAGGATTTCAGAAACTCTAGACTATAGCTCCCATCCCTAAAGTCATGCTGGATTGAAATGATGAGATTTGTAATGTGAGAAGCACTATATTTTAGAAGGCAGATACATGACATGATGCATTAAATGCTAACCTTATAACAGTCACTAATGTGCCAGTGACATTTGTCTTCTGCACACTGCAGCATCTGAGTAACATGCAATTATACTTCAATAAGATATGACTATACAGCAAATAAATAAATAAAAACATTGATAGCCTTGGCAAAGGTAGAGTCATTGTTCACTTCATATATGATATCCTAGTTAATCTTTTGATTGGAGCAAGGTTGTGAACCACACAATCCTGAATGCCTGACTTTTTTTTTATCAGAATTCTCATTGGCAAATCAGAGCTAAGCTTGATAAGCTACTTTAGTTACAGTGGGACTTGAGAGTACAGGTTCCCTAGAGTGTGTCTATGGACCAGGCTAATCCTCATCAGGTGCATCCTAGTCAAATTATTTATTATTTAAAGTGTCACTTTTCAAAATAAATTTCAAAATATAACTGCAACCATAATTTTTTAAAGAAAAATAGTTTAAAATACTTTAGGACCTCTACCACATCATCTTTAGTAGGGTATAGATTGAAGCAAAAACATTTTTAAAACTTATCATTATATAATAAATGTGACTCATCCACTAAAAGCCTTTGGATGCTTCCAGATGAAGTTCGGTTATGTGATTGCACTATTTCTTTAATGAAGAAGATCTGGCAAAGATTCTTCCCATTTGTATCCTTTCAGCCTTTTGTCACTGTGGTTTTCTTATCAAAACGAAAACAACAAAATCCTTTGCCTTCATCAGTAGTGTTAGAACTTGTCTGAAAATATCATCTATCTTGAGGGTTCTTTGCTGGATCATAAAAGTAGGTAGGGCTACTGGATCACTTGTAAAAGCAGGAAGCCCAATCCATCTTCTTCATTCACCACCCTATAGTATATAGCTCTGGAATGGCAGTAAGTCCCATTGAATTTGCCAGAACATATGGTATTAAAAAGAAAATCTCATTTACTCATGGAAGCAACATAAAACTGCAGCTTAACATCTTTTGATATTATATGTATATATTAAAAAAAAAACCCAACATTCTATTGTATAATCTCATGTAAACTGGCATAAACAAATAGTTATACAGTTCATCAATTACTGCTCACCACACCTCTTATAATAGGTAGAAAGCACTGAAGAACAACTGAAATGGAATTCCTTCAAATAGATACCAGAAAAAAATTCTAATAGAAGTAGGATAGGCCTTTCTTGGTGAAATTTTTAACTGTAGTCTAACCAAATCCTACTTCTTCACAGCCATTAAGATGTGCAACT
The DNA here is from genome assembly GCF_035149785.1 of Candoia aspera. Classification (NCBI taxonomy): domain Eukaryota; kingdom Metazoa; phylum Chordata; class Lepidosauria; order Squamata; family Candoiidae; genus Candoia; species Candoia aspera. The sequence goes on along the minus strand of NC_086154.1, from coordinate 225,567,108 downwards.
AATTTCTCATTTAAAATGCAAAGGTCTGTACACAAGAAAGAATGTTCCAACCCATCCACTTTCTTTAAAGTGAATTCGTATTAATTGGACAAAGGCCAAAGTGGGGTCTATGGACCTTTCAAGCTTTTATCTGATTTATTTTGCCTTGAACTCCATTAGTATATAGGGTGGAAGGGAGTGTTGTGTTGTTCTTTCAGAACCTTCTCCCACCCTTTCTCTTTGACACTTGATGGTCGTCAGCTTAATAAATTGGTCCCCTTTCTGTCTGACAAAAGCCATTTTTAAATAACAATCCATGTGAAATGCAAGCCCTGCCACCTGAATAAGCTAAACTTTGCAGATCTGAGGGTTGCTTTGCTTACTTAAGAATAAAATGCTGATGATCAAGAGCTCCACATTTTCATTCCTTAGCACATTTAGGCTGGTGCAGCTGTGATCCTGGATAATAGTGCAATGAATATACCGTGCCAGTTCCCAGTGCTAAAATGACCTCCTCTGGCCTCAATTCATTGCCCACTCACCCAACCCTTCCACCTCCTCTGTACTTTAACATATCCTCCAACATAATAAGCCCGCCACCACTAATGTTATAAAGTAGTAATTGTACCTAATTGGTAGGGAGGTGACAGGCTATTCTGGTAATGTTGTGAAACTGTAAGAAAGGGGGAGTGAGAGCATTCACAGGCCCAGCAGTAATTATCCACTAATTTGGCCTGTTTGTGTAGGGACAGCTCATTATAGCCCTTAAGAAACCCCCCAAATAAAGAAAGTAAGTTGGTAGGAGGTAAGGTTAAATAATTAGTGCTCAGCAGATTTTTTTTTAAAAAAATCAAAGCACAGGATTAACTGGGAAAAATGTGATGAGGGTAACAACAGAGAATGGTGTAATATCCTCCCCTAAGTGAGTTTTATATATGTTGGATAATGTCAAAATCACATAAAAGATACGTAAATGATTTTAGCAAAAACAAATGGCATGCAAGTATTTTATTTCTAAAATTACAGCAGTCATCATCATTTTGAAGTTTACACTGCTAACTTTATACCCCTCAAGTGACTTGTGGAATCTGTACTGAAAAGAATACAGTTCAAATATAATGTATTTTATATTTTTCAATGCCATTAGATGCTCCAGTATGGGCTTTTACCTTTGGACTGTGTTTGTTCCATTCAGAAAAAATATGTTTGTCTGATTCAGTTTTATTATTCAACTGCCATTGTTGGAATGAACAGTACACTAGATATATTAAAAAAATAACCACCATAAATCCCTTCACAGATTGCAAGCAAATTCAAAGTTGATTCAATTTTCATTTTAATATATTGTCCTGAAAGTTAATATTTCAATTTCTATCAAAGTTCAGTGATCAAAATATGCCAGTTCAGCAAATACAACACAGGGTATAATGCCAAAAAACCCACTAAACATTAAAAAATCTAGAAAGCAGTGACAAAAATCACTAAACCAGCAGTTTGCACAACTTTAGTTAACAACATGAACTTAAACAAGATTGAAAACAGCAGGGCTAACAGTAATGTCTTCTTTTTAAAAAGGAATCAAATAACTACAAAGCAGGGGAGAATAGGAACATCTTAACTTATTTTCAAAAGATAAATCCTGGTATGCAGAGTTGCACTTATTTTAACAAGAAGGATATTTCAAAATTGGCAATACTACCAAGAATTCATGAGTCTTCACTAATAATTCTTTTTTTTTTTAACCAGGAGATTTGACCTGTCTCACCATGTCCTCCTTTTATAAAAGTCTAGAGAAAGGCCATTAAATAGTTCCTTCTGTCATCTGAAGATTGCTAGCTCCCCAAAGCCTTTCTTTTCCCTTATTATTCCATAACACATCATGCAGAGCAGTAGGAAAGGGTCAATAATGAAATATTAGTGGCAGGGGAAAATACTTTGCATATGCACAGAGGTATCACAGTAGCAAAGATTTTAAAAAACACAAATAAGTGATGAATTGGAAAAGTTTTAAACTGGGGAACAGGATGTTCTGTAAAATGAAGTAAGTTTAGCAGAAGAATATATGAAAAGGTTTGGAAAACTGCATCAGTTGATACGTAATAAATGCTTATCTTTAAAAACTTGGATGTAGTGGGTAGCATAGCTCCCCTTCCATGTATGCCTGAAACCATGACTCTTTTGAACGTTTTTGGCAAATTCTTATCAGCATCTGCTGATTAGGTCTATGAATCTGTGTGGTAGCCTGCCCCTAGAGCAATCTCAGACTAACTTTGCTGAAATATACTGACAGCATATCATTTGCTCTGCTCATAAGTCTGGTCTCTCTGCCCACATATGTTTCAATATTTGTCTGGAATTAGGGCATCATGACTTTCTGATCCTGCTTAGCTATCACTCAAATTGGAATGCTGCAGGAGTCTAGAGAACAGGGCCGGGGACACCCAATAAATCCATATTTCTAAAAAGTTAAACTTTCAGATCTTTCTCAATTTCTGGGTGATATCTGGAGTCAGTATATTTACTTCCTGTGTTATATTTAAATGTAGCATTATTGTATGGATACTACCTTGAATATCTTTGAGTAACTAAGATATATTTGGCACAAATACAGATGAGATAATTGAAAACTGCATATGGCTGTAAGTGTCTTTTGAAATGCTTGACAATGAGCCAATCTTAAATGAAAAATACTAAAGAATCAAATTCTCAACATAAATTTGTGTGTGCTCATACCATTCAGTAAAGAATATTTTAATAATATTGGCAATTCTAATTAGGGACTTGAAATATCAGGACTAATTTGTTATCTCATTTCTTTACCCTGCAATTCCTACTGCCACAACATCTGTGTCCTAATGAACTTTTTAATGTAGTAGATGAGAAGGATAGTTTATTAATCAAGCCAATTCAAACCTTCGGCTCTCTCCTCATACAGTAAGGGTGGCAATTAGTACCATTTTGGATTTTTGTGTTATGTGGGCACCTGTTTACTAGGAACTGAAATGAGACCACTACTCATTTTCTATAGGGTATGGAACACCCAACAGATGGTGAGTATGTTCATTCATTCACCAATACAAGGTTTCACAATAGAAGAGCTGGAGTGAAATGAACACTAGACAAAGAGGGGGAGAAAAATCAAATGGATTACTTTTTATTTCTTCCACTGGTGAAAGCTTCCATCCATGACAAAATACTGTTTTAAGTATATATTTATCTGCCAGTTGCACTTGGTGCTGCATGTGGAGGAATCACATAAACTACTTTTTTTTCCTTTTAAAACATAATATAATGCTCTCTCTGAATACATATAATCAGAATTTTTTTCTAATTAGTTCAATGCATCTGATGCCCTGCCTTATTCAAGATGCCATTTCAAATGAGTATTTTAAGTTATACCATTAATTAATAGCCAATGACCATTTTTCCTGGGGCGGAAGGGCCTATAGTCCAACAGTTCTGGAAGGGACCAGACTTGCTTGCTAACACAGAGACTGCACCTTATAAACAGCAATTTCAGATGAGGGATGAAAAACAATTTGCAAAAAATATTCGTCTAATGAAACTGACTCTGTGCTGGCATAGATGGCAGCACAAATGGGGTCCACTAGCTTCTATTAGTTTTCCTGGAAAGCTACCTTAAAAGTCCACGTTACGTGGGAATATTATTTGAGTAATAAATAAATAAAAAAATAAAATCTTATTTACTCCGATTTCCACATCATTCCGATCCCAGAGACCAGGTATAAAGAAGTACCCATATTTATCACACGTGCACTCAACATTTTATGGAGAACGAGTGTGTGTGTGTGTGTGAGAAATGGGGTAGAAGAGGAGAAATTTTTTTAAAAAAAACTCATTAGAAGGCTCATGAGATAAACAAACAAGATTAATTTTTTATTCTGTTCCATCATGGGTATATCCAAATAGTGTTCTTCTGACAGCTGAATTGGTACCAGTGGCAGATAAAATGCACTGGTCATAATAAATGTTCACCAGTAAAAAATCTGCCATGAAAGTGTTCACTCTTTATAGCTAGCAGCATGTCTGGGTCTTAGTCCTTTGAAACAGGAGAATTTTGAGAGGATCTATGAAAGGATGAAAGCATGGAAGGAGATACACTACAAAGAAACTACTAAAATATCTTTAAAATGAGGAATACTTGATACTTGCTCTGGGAATAGGTAAACTGACTATATCTTCCAGTGTCTGTTCCCACGCAGGCTGAGCATACTGGATGTTTTGGTTCAGAAAATCTAGAGGATCACACATTGCCTATCTCTTACATAATTATTGCCAGAGTTGCAAACCAGATCAGAGTTTTTAAATTTTAAAGAAACTCCTTTCTGCTTGGTAATTTACTGTATTTTTCATGGTGTATTTGCTATTGTTGTGTTACAGATTGTGCTAGCATAGAGATGGTATATCTTTTATCTTGGCATAACTGGGTATAAGACTGCCTGCCAAAATCAACTGTACATTTAAATCAGCAGAGCTGCATGTATAACACCAGCAAACAGACTGAGAAAAGGAACATAACAGTTCAGGTTGTTCTGTGCGTAATGAAAGATTGTGGAACATTGCTCAGCTAATTCTGTCACATGTTGGATAGTTTATTGGTCCTAAAAACTGAAGTAAAGTGGCAACAGCACAAAAAACGTGTGCATAGAGCAATGTGCTACAGTAGATATGCTTCATGCTGTGGTGCATGTGTATCTGCCAGTGCCTGGCTGCCCAACAGATGGCTAACTATGTCTCAGTGACAGCCTATTAGCTAATAGCTTAATAGTTCCTTCCACCCTTCCCCATCCAGAGATAGAGAAATCCTTGTGAAAGTATGCATTCTTGTAACATTCTTGTTAAATGTTGTATAGCTGCCTGCCATTTAGATTTGTTAGACTGAATTAGTTAGGGACAGCTTCACGGCCAGGGCACCATTTTGCTGTAACATGGCAACTTTTCTGGAAATAAGTCTAAGCAGTCTATTCAAATACTATGATCCCCAGTTTAACATGAAGCTAAACAATAAACTTTAATTGAATTAGGATACAACATGGGCCCTAAGACTAAATTGACTTCTATGGCTAGATTATCTCCTTCTAGACGGTGTTCAGTGCTCACAGTTCCTTAACCTTGCTATATGACATTTTGTCTTTATTTTCTATGTTTTCATTTCCAGGGATGCATTCCTGCATTCAAAGATGCAGAGCCTGTGGTTTTCCAGTTGTTATGAAAACAGAGCCCCCAGAAACCCCAACCAACCAATCCAGAGGAACATTAAGGGTTATAATGCTGCTCTTACCCACTCCTGCCATGTCATGGCTCTTGATTTAAGGTCAACTAGTTGATGCCCCCTGTAAGTCCTATTGTTATCACTCTGTAAGTGATTACGTTATTCATACCCAAACTTGTCCTCCTTTTACATTCTCTTTCTTTCCCTTCTTCTGTTTCCTTCCCATAGATCCCTCCTCACATATCCTGATTCTGCAGTTTCTCTTTTTCTTAAACAGCTTCCATCTCCATTAAATTTCCTCTGGCCCAAATCCAACCAAGGTTCCTTGTACTCTGCAACTGCTTCTTCCTGCTGTAGCTTTGGGTCATCCTCATAAAACATTTTCTTCCCTCCTCAGCTTATTTGTACAACTTGAGTCTTGCTGAAGCTGAGCCTTTCTCCGTTTTGGTGTTTATTGTCTCCCATTCACAAATATCTGCACAATTCCTAGAAGATACTATAATCCTATTAAAAAGCCTGCTCATATCACTTATTTTCAAAGCAAGCAGGCATCCACTACAGAACATGAATATATATTAAATGTATTAAAATTGAGAGAGTTATTCTGAAACCTAGATCCAACCAAGCATTCCTATAGTATAGTATAAGTGTTCTTGATTTAGTATTATATATGTCTAGCATAAGGAATTTGCTAATCTATACATCTTAGAACAAAAGCTATATGCAAATGCGGTCCTGGAAAATCCTGGAAAGTATTGCTAATCTGTTGTTACTATAATTTTCACTATCCTTCCCTAAACAGGTAAATTCTTCAGTGACTGGGGATGATGGAACTTGTACTTCAATCTAGAGAAGACCAGATTAGTAAAGTCAGCCATACAGTCATTTGCTGTTCTGGATAGAAATCAAGAGCTGAGTTCATTCCATCAATTTTCTTCCACTAAAAAGGTTGTTGGCACTTCAACTTTCCTACTCTACAGCCTATGGAAATATGTACACAATATCATTTTCAGATGCCATTCATTATCTGAACGCAGATGCTCACAGAAGTTCTGGAAAGCTTTGATAATAGGGAACTCTGACAGTCATGTCCCAGATGAATAAAAAAAGTAAATAAATTATATTTCTGTAGCGTGTCTTCCAGTTATCTTTTGATTTTTTTCAGTTTTCAAAAAACCTATAAAAATTATAACTGAAAAAAACTTAATTTTGATTTTCTTTATTTAACTCTATGTCAAGCAAGTATTGCAAGCCTGACACATCTTTCTGCTGTCCATTTGTAATTTCAACTGGCATACAAATTTGTTTCTAAGCAGTTTGTAATAAATTCATAAATGGGACTTCTAGGCTTCACAAAATGTATTCAGAGGTCACCTGTAGTCTGCAGATTGCAGGTTGCCCAGCTGCCTCATAATCTGCAAAGTACAATTTCTGTGTGTCCCATTAGCTCTGTAGACGTACAGAACCTAGAAGGCTGGGATAGTTGGCAACCCCATACAGTACTGCTTGCTCTGCAGTATAATGTTCTTCTCGCCTCATATGTAAGTAAGGTCAATCTGCTGTGGAAGTAGCAAATCTTCATATGCTGCCAAGATCGACGTTATTTATTATATAACATCCTCTCTGTGACAAAAAGGAAGCTTTGAAATATATGTCAGATGTCCTCTGATTATTCTGACTTACTCAAGGATAAAAATAGTAAACTCATCCAGGTTTAGAGAACAAGAAGAGTGACACTGCTACAATAACAGGAAGGTATCTGTGCCTTGGATAAGCTAATGCCTATTTTCTGTGATCTCTCTTTCCAAAGATGACACCCTCTATTGCCATACCTTGATGACTGTAACTAATTATTTTATCAGCCTATGCTCCTTAGAATTTGGTGTAATCTATATATAATCTATGTTAACAAGTGATTAACAAGTGATCACCAGGCTTTGCTTGCTGGGAGCCCAGTGATCACTTTATTCCTTTGCTAGTTTAATAAAGGAAATAGGTTTTTAGATCTCTCCACATTTTGGTTTTCTTTAGAGGTTTGTTTACCACCACGATAATGCTGAAAAATTTTAAGATATGCCAGTGCTGGTAGAAAAGGAGTAGGCAGTATGTCTGTTGCAAAGAATGAACGTTTGTCAAAAGAAGCAAAAATGGCCGTGTGAAAGTACATGCTTTGAGGCCCTTTGCTAAATGGATGTGAAAGTTACAAAATAACTTATAATAATAAAATTTATTTACAAAATAAATATATGGAAAAAAGAGTGAATGGATTGAAAGGAAGGGGAAGATCAAGAACACAGTGTTTGGATGATGCTGATGAAAGAGAAAGAGAAAGGCAAAAATTTAAACAAGAAAAGGCAATGTATAAAGCAGTGTATTGACAGAGCATACAAGCAGTATGAGCTGCTTGTGATTGGAGACTGGAATGCCAAAGTTAGAAATAGTAAGGAAATGTGTTTGGACTGTATGGCATAGTAAACCAAAATGAAGCAGAAAAGCATTTTACTAATTTCTGCCAATCCAATAATTTCTTCATTGGTCATACAGATTTCAGATAACCAAAACAATACCTGGACATCACCAGAAGCTAAATTGACTATGTTATTGACTATATTACTGATAAAAAGAGGTAGAAGAACTCAGTATAACAGCAAAGGTATGGCCAGGAACTGACTGTGGAACAGATCATGAACTGCCCATGTGTAAGTTTCAAGTCAAGCTAAGGTAGAAGGAGAAAAACATATCTACGCTTTTCAAGAAGAACATAGGAATTGCTTTGAAGTCCTAAACCTCACTAATAGGGAATCAGGGGGACTGTGAAGTAAAATCAAAGAAGTTGTTAAGATAAATGTGAAAAGAAACTGCCAAAGACCAAGAAGCAGAAGAAACTGGATGTCAGAACAAACAGTGGAAATTGCCAAGAGAAGAGAAACCAAAGTCAAGAAAGACAAATATCTCACGAAGAAACTTAACAAAGAATTTCAGTGAGCTGTTAGAAGAGACAAGAAGAAGTATTACAACATCTGTGAAGACATCAAAGATGGAAATAGACATGGAAAAACAAGAAAGGTCTAACAAAAGATCTCCAAACTCAGAAGGAGGTTCCAACTTTAAGTTGGTATGCCAAAGGACACTAATGGCCATATAATAACTGATTCAAAGAAGATCAAACAAAGGTGGAAGAAGGAAACTGAAATTCTGTGCCATAGAGATGTCAAGTTCAACTTACAAGAACATCCAGTATTGTAAGATGAAGTTAAATCGGCACTCTGGTCATTACCATGTTGGAAGGATATACTGTAGGTATTAATGGAATATCTTCAAACATATGGCAAGCAAACAAAGAAGAATCAGTAAAGGTTCTAACCAAAGTATGCCAGCAAGTTTGGAGAATGACATCATGACCAACATAGTGACAGAGGTATACATACCAATATAAAAGAAAGGAGACTTAACAGAGTACACAAAAATACAACATCATTAATTTCACATGCTAGCAAAATAATTTTTAAGATCATCAAATCCAGATTAAAGCCTGACATGGAAAGGGAGATGCCAGATGTTCAAACTGGCTTTAGAAAAGACGGGGGAACAAGATATATTATTGCTGATGCACACTGGCTAAATGAGAAAGACAGAGAATACCGAAAAGAAGTCAATATGTGCTTCATTGATTATAGAAAGGCCTTTGATTGTGTTGACCATATCAATCTGTGGAATGTGAATGTGCTTAGGAAAATGGGAATTCCAAAATATCTTATTATGCTCTTGAGAAACCTATATACAGGTCAGGAAGATATACAGTCCAGACAGAAAGTAGTGAATCAGATTGGCTGCAAGTCAACAAAGGAGTAAGGGAAGGCTGTGTATTCTCTCCTTATTTATTCAACCAATATGTTAGATATATATTGAGGGAAGCTAGACTGGAAGATGTGTGGTTTTAAAATTAAAGGAAGAAATATCAATAACTTGTGTTTTGCTGGAAACACTACTCTGATATCTGAAAATACAAATGATCTGCAAGCTCCAGTAATGAAGGTCAAGGAGCCTAGTGGGAAAAAAAATGGGACTAGGATTAAATATAAAGAAGAGCAAACTAATAACAATAGCTGACAATGAAGATAAAGTGGTGGATAGTGTTTAGGATCAACTATCAAAAATAAAGGAACCAGCAGTCAACAAATATGCCACAGACTAGCACTTGGTAGAGGAGCAATGAAGGCCTTGGTAAAGATAATTAGATACTCTGATATAACAAAGAACAGAGAGTCACGGAGGCAATAGTTTTCCCTGTGAACACTCTATGAAAATGAAAGTTGAGCTTTGAGGAAGCAGGATACAAAGAATGTTAACACTTTGAACTTTGGTGTTGGAAAAGACTCCTTAGAATACCATGGATAGCCAAGAAAAGAAACAAATGTCATCAAAAAAAATCAGCCCAGACTTCTCAATCAAGGCACAAATGACCAGGTTCAAATTATCCTACTGTGGGCACACGATGCAAAGACCTAGCTCTCTGGAGAAGGCTCTAATGCTGGGAAAGGTGGAACGAAAAAGAAAAAGAGGATGACCAGCAGCAAGATGGATGGACTCAGTTACAGTGGAGATGGGTACACCATTGGAAGACCTGAAAGACCAAGTTTGGGACAGATAATTCCAGAGAAAATCTGTGTAGTTGCTAAGAGCCCACACTGATTTGATGATGCATTATCAATCAAAATGAAGCAGTAAAAGGACATGGTGGAATCAAGGATGGTTTAGAAGAATTGAAAAGTATTGGGAGATATAGTGCACAACATTGGTATAATGTCTTTTTAGCAATATTTTGTTTTCATTTTCTTATTTCATGCCTTTAATTTCTTTGGCTTACTGTTTCTTATTCCTTTTCTGTGATCTCCTAACACTGCTCACCCCAAAGGGAAATAGTATGATACATATGAATGTATATATAATGTATGTTTTATGATGTGTATTGAAGTATAGTACTGGAGTAGTATGACAGAAATAGGATTTATTCTGTTAGCACAAATTTAATTTATTCTCTTTTTTTTTTCCCACAAGAAGTGAATTTGCCATTTTGGAGACTTTCTCTCAAATAAAAAAAGGAGTTTTGCATCTTCCTTATTACTATGAGGCAAATGTAACTGACAGTGGGAACTGGTAAGAAATTGTTGTGGTAGGAGTAATTTAAATGCAAGCAGCTCTCTCTGTCTCTCTCTTTTTCATTTTTGCCTTGCATCCAGCAGTGTCCTTCTCTTACAGACGCACACAGCTCATTTTCTTCTCTGTGATGACTCCTTCAAAATTGTACCAACCCAATGAAAAACAAGGAGACATACCTTAAGTGGCTGCATAAATCCAGAGGATCAACAGATGGCAACAAAGAAACACAGATTGCACTTATCTGGCAGGCCACATGCCTAAATACAAGACACAAATGCAAATATTCACCCTCACCCGCCCTGCCACCCTGCCAGATCTTTGACTTAGATTTCCCTCTACTCTCTTCTTTTGTATCTTTTCCCAACTTAGTCTATCTGGCCATTTTTCCTTCTTTATTTATTGGAATCTTCTTTTATTTTAAGCTGCCTGTTTCCTGTTCCTTAATCTCAGCCTTCTGCTTTTCTCCATAGCTTGCTACTCTCTACGCTTCTGTATTATTTATTTAATTAATTTTCTAGTCCGCCTTTATTATTTTTTATAAAAAACTCAAGGCGGTGAACATACCTAATACTTCTTCCTCCTCCTATTTTCCCCACAACAACCCTGTGAGGTGGGTTGGACTGAGGGAGAGTGACTGGCCCAAGGTCACCCAGCCAGCTTTCATGCCTAAGGCAGGACTAAAACGCACAGTCTCCTGGTTTCTAGCCCGGCACCTTAACCACTAGACCAACTGTAGAAGAAATCTTTGACTTCCTCACCATCCCTCTTGTCCATATGGGCTAACTGGTGGGCACAGGCATCTTTTATGAACCTTATCACAAGGAACCATTCTATGCCATTACAGTCAAGTTTCCTGAGCCATTTTAAATATATTTCTAATATAACATGCAGCCTGCTGCTTAGTTCAGCAGCTAGTTTTAACTAATGTGAAATAAAATGGAAGGAAAAGGAGAAGAAGAAACCATCCATAATTTCAGGAATTTGTAAGCATTCTCCAATTCCCTCAGAAGTCACCATCTTGGTAGGAATCCCAAATTTTTCAGAAATTGTTGCCAAAACTTTGCTGGAGGAAAAAAAGTCCAGTGAAGGAGTAGATAAGATTGTATAAACCCTTTACAGGAAATTTTTCAGCAATTTTAAGAGTGGTCTTCCCAAATCGCAGGAAAAACAAAGTAAGTGCTTTGTAATACGCTTCAGTAATATGCTTAATCTGAACTAACAAGATGATGGTGGCAGTGAAGAAGGGCTTGCAACATACTTCAGAAGGATTCAATCTATCAGTTTTAAAGGCTTTACCTGGTAGACCAGCTAATATTTTACTAACGTTTTGTATGATAGCAAAAGGATAAGTACCTCACTCAGTAACTATCTTGCTAAACTTGGCAGTTAAGACAACAGCCCATGTAATTCTAGATGGAGCAGTTTTCTTATTTCTTTCCTAGTATACATATACTATAGCTTGGAGGATGTGTGATTAAGTTTTTAAGTTTAATTTTATTATTTTCTATTGGTGGGATATTTACCTTGAGTTATCAGTTATGCAGGTTGGTTGTAAGTTTGTGTTAATTAATTAATTAATTGTGTTAATTAATTGAGTTAAATAATTGTTGCCACAAGCATATTTTTATTTTAAAAATAAAAATATGTATGCTTCACTGCACTTTTTAACATTTTAAATGCTTTGTTCATAGCACTTTTTAGAGTGAATATTTATTGTAAATCAGGGCAGTCAATGTTCTTTGTGCTACACTCACTCTGAAGTAATTTCTTGGGAGTAATGGTGGAGAACTGAAGCAAGTAGCATGTGGGTACTAAGCCGAAAGAGTGATGCTTCTCTTTATCTTTTTATTTTGGGAAACCAGTTCTTTGTATCCCAAACATTGTTGTTAGCCACCCAGAGTCACTAGTTTGAGATGGGTGGCAATATAAATTGAATAAATAAATAATAAATAAGTAGTAGGTGGTCAACTTAAAAAAATAGGTAGCTCAGCCTAAGCAAAAAAATCTCAGAAAGAATTCAGAATTTTCCATTTCAATGCAAGAAGAGCATCAGATGACAGCATCCAATGTCTTGTCTGAGCATAAACCATCTATGAATGACAATAGTTGGGTCTCCACATTCTGAAGCAAATGTCTGATTACCCAATACCTTTCCCTAAAGAGCAGCAAGTGACTAAGCATTGAAACTTCTGCATGTACATTTATGTGCTTTTATGTGATTAAAACACTTAATCATTAATAAAATATGGAACTTAGCCAAACACAAGAAAAAAAATAACAAAAAGTAAACTTCTACAAGCAATAATTTTAAACCACATGATTTTGAATCCATATTATTGAAGAACCATATGAGATATAGATAAAAAAGCAAGTTCAGCTACCAGATAAAGTCTTCCTCAAACAAAATTCTAATTTGGAATTTTCAATAGGTGCAATTATTGTTTCTGATATTGAGTATATTGTTCTTTAACCAGTTTCTATCATTTTATCTAAATTGGTTGTTTTCTTGTTTCTTTTCTATACTACCCCACAGAAGACATGTTAGGTGATGTCTTACTGGTGATATCTCATTCTGTTATCTGACAAACAGATGCTCATTTAACAATGTTTTGTGGAAAATTCAGAAGTATATCACACAACATTGAGAAGAAGAAACCATGTTTATTGCAATGATCGTTTGGTGCCTGCTTAACAAGAAAGAGGGACCCCGAACAATGGAAAAGCAAATATTTTTATAGAAGTTGAGGACTACAAGGTGGGAAATCCAAGGGATCTGATTTCCTGGCCTATTTTGGGGGAGCTGGGCAGGTCCTTGTCCATGTCCCTGGACTATTTCTATTGTTAGGCAAAGCGGCCTTTCCAGAAAGCGGACAGAGCTGAGGAAGTCCATTATTAAGGGAGATGGACCGTTGAGGTCATCAGGCTGATTGAGGATGAAATGTTGGGGTTTCTCAATGTTGCAACTCCCTTATCAGGGCTGCCCTTGACTTATACTGTGGGCTAGTGAGGAAGCTTCTATTATTTTATTTAGATGGGGTGCAGGGTTGTTTGTCTGGGAGCTGTTTGGTCTAGTGGTTAAGGTGCTGGGCTAGAAACCAGCAGACTATGAGTTCTAGTCCTGCCTTAGGCATGAAATCAAATCAAATCAAATCATATTTATTTGGTCAATGACCAGCAAAATTTAAAAGGAGAGAAGCAAAGTAAAACAAAGAAATACAATAATGTACTATAAACTAATAAGATATATCACATAATAATATAATGTTCACTTTGCTATTGCTATATTAATACATTTGTTACCTTAATGGGGTGAGCCTAGAACATTAAGAATTATAAAATAAAAATAAAAATATATATCCCCTGACAATTTATTAATTAAAATATTTCAAATTTAAAAATACTTTTTAAAGTAGGGAGTTATTTCTTTGTCTGGTTTTGTCTTATTTTCATTGCAGCAACACAGAATTTAGCAACTGTACACGTAATGTATGGTTTTAGATCCTGAAGTAGATAGTTCACATAAAAATTATCTGGATACCCAGGGAATTTATCTATTGGGGCAAAATGTAGAATGACCTGATATCCCTATAAAATTTACAGTGTAGCAGTACATGTGAGATGGTTTCTACTTCCTCTTCACCACATGGGCAGATATGCTCAGCTATAGGGACTTTGTTATACCTACCTTGGAATAGCGCAGATAGAAGAATATTGAATCTAGCTTTGAAGAATGTGATTCTCAATTTAGGGAAGGTTAAGTTTAGCAAGTATCTTGCTGGTTCCCATATTCCTCTGTTTATCCAAATTCTGTTATGTTGTGGGAGCCTATTAAGTAACTCCATGCCCCTTATTCTTTGGATGACTAGTTGTTTGGCCTGGTCATAGCCTAATGATATTAAGAATAGTGGAAAGAGTCCATACAAAGCCAGCTTATATTATACCGCCTGCTTCCAGGGTGAAGAGAAGAGGGGTTAGAACTAGAGGGGTTAAACCAACTGGGAAAAATTGGATTTTTAGCCAATAATTTATCATCAACTTCCAGGCCCTCACTTGAATTGATGGCATTCCTGTGTCAAACCTTAACTGGGCATTTGATGTACCTTTGGTAAAGGTAAAATTAATCGCAGGAATTTTGTTTGCACTGTTTCCTGCAGCACCTTCTTTATATAAATTCCTATTTGTGCCCCGTAAAGAATTTGAGCCAATGTTTTGGCCTCAAAAGTTTTGGCCTCCACCAGTGTAAAAAAACCATTTAATGGCATTCATTGACCCAAGGGCTGATTGCACTACGCAATTCTGGTGTGCATTCCAAGTACCTTTCGAGTGGAAGACCATCCCAAGGTATTTAAATACATTAACCTCTTCTAATTTATGCCCTTCTACTTTCCAGGAATGCTGCCTAGCTCTCTTAGCAAAAACCAGAATCTTTGACTTATCGAAGTTGAGAACTAAATGGTTTGGTCTGCAGTACTTTAGTGTTGCTGCAGTTGTTCTTTTCAATCCAATGGGGGTTTGTAAAATTAAAGCAGCATCATCAGCATATAGGAGAATTGGAATTTAGCGCTGTGCTAGATTGGGTGCACGAATATCCATGTTATGTAAGGGGTCCATGAGTGAATTAATATAGAGATTAAGAAGGGTGGGGGCAAGAATACATCTTGTTGCACTCCTTTCTGCACATTTACTATGCCAGAGAGGGTCCCATGGGGGTTACACCTTACTCTTAAGGTGGAATTGAAATATAATTTCAGCATGAGGTGGAGAAGGCACCTATCGGTAGTTGTGTTTTTAAAATTTTCCCAAAGAACATTTCTGGATATTGAGTCAAAGGCTTGTTTAAAATCAAGGAAGTCTACAAAGAGGGATGATTTCTTTTTGTACATGTATGTTTATACAAGATGATGCAGGACCAGTATGTGATCTACTGTTGATCTCCCCTCTCTGAAACCTGCCTGTTCATCTTGAATTATGCCCTCTGTCTCAATCCAGTCTTGTAGTTTGAGATTTAAATGTTTGGCATATAACTTACTGACAACACTCAAAGCTGGCTGGGTGACCTTGGGCCAGTCACTCTCTCTCAGCCCAACTCACCTCACAGGATTGTTGTTGTGGGGAAAATAGGAGGAGGAAGGATTATTAGGTATGTTTACCACCTTGAGTTATTTATAAAAACAATAGAAACGGGATAAAAAGAATAGAATAGAATAGAATAGAATAGAATAGAATAGAATAGAATAGAATAGAATAGAATAGAATAGAATAGAATAGAATAGAATAGAATAGAAATTTGGGTCTGATAGGATTAGGCAAAGAGATAAACTGGGTTTGACCCTGATCACTTCTGAAAGACAGGGAGGAAAAGGGTGCAGCCTCCACTTTATTTGCTACATAAATTTTCTCCATCATAACTGACCAACATTTTTTATCCCACAGTGTGAACGTTTTTTTTCCTCTTCCACTTCCCCCCACCAACCAAATACCAATCCCTCCAACTCCTACTCTGCTGACCTTTCATGGTGGTAGTGGTTATTCCTGGGAGGGATGAATCAAGAACATTGGGAATATGTGCTAAGAGTATATATTTTCAGCAGTGTCACTTAAGACATGAAGGTCATTCCACCTGCCCAGCTAAACCAAGGAGGCATCTATATTAGACAGCAGTGACGTAGAAGGTAGATAATCACCTTAGTGACAATGGCAAAGGCATCACTTCATATTGTGCAAGAGAAGGCAAGGGTTAACCACTCCTGTATTTAACCAAGAAAACTGCATGTATAGACAGGATAAAGTGATTGACAATATGGTGCCACATGATGGGCCCTTCAGGTGAGATGGCATTCAACAAGCTACTGAAAAAGAGCTGAGGATCTTTTGGAATACTAATGGTGCTTATGATGTGGCTAGATTAAAGCCCTTGGGATATTTAGTTGCTGATGCTGCTAAGCAGGAAAAGAAAATCTGAAGCTGCAAAGATAGAATTGGGGTGGGAATGTGGAACGTGAGACGTAACAATGGGAAAACTCAACCCAGTGAAAGGAGAAATGAACTGAATCAAACATTGAAATCTTTGGCATCAGGAAATTAAAATGGACTGGAATGCATACTTTTGGTCAGCAGATCATACTATATAAATAAATAAACAATTTAATCCACAGTTTTAACAAAAAACCCACAAATAATTCATAAAAACAAAATCAACAATAGTAAAAAAAATTAAAAATAATAATAATGGTGAAAAATCAGGTCCCAAAAGTCCTTTGGAAGAGTTCAGACTTTATTAACCTCTGGAAGGACAGTCTAACTTCCAGAGGGAGGCTGTCCCAAAGCTATATGCCATGGTCAAAAGACAATACTTTCTAGTCTCAGCCTCTTTCATTCAAGAAAATGAGAGATACAAAACATTAATATCAAAAGTTGGGTATGTTAACATTTTGACAATATTTCTGCCATACTGCAAATTATATTACCTTCAGTAATTCATTCCATGCAATCTGGTTTTATAAAAGAGCTTCAAACTTCAACTAATATTAGATTTTTAACTGGTCTTAGACCATAAATAAATGATTTAATTTCAATTGGTCATTGAACTTAGAAGGCCATAATTTAAGATTCAGATGGCACGGATATTTATGGTATGGTAAAGTCAAAGTTAATGTGGATTTTAAAAACCACTATGTTAGACAATCTTTGCTAAGGAATTGGAATAAATATAGACCAATTCTATCTCCTAGGATGCCCTTGTGGACCTCTCCACAAGAAGCATTTTATAGAATGGAAACAAGAGATAAAGATAAATGGTTGAGTTACCAGGATTTATTAGAAAAAGAACAAGGAGAATACAAAAATCAAATCGAAAGAACAACTTGCTTTAGAAGGATATACCTTTCAATGTTTTTCTTATATACAACTTACAGAGAAATTTAAGTTAGATAAAAAAGACTTTGGATTTGAACAGAATAAATCGGAATTTGAAGTACAACTTTGTGAAACAGATGAACATTTAATTGCTAAAATGTATAAATTATTGTTGAGAGGGGAAATGGTGGAAGAACAAGTGAAAGAATGCATGATTAAATGGGCGAAAAACCTTGGTCATAATATATCTATGCAGCAATGGGAACATATGTGGTCTAAACGGTTGAAATTTACCCTCTGTTATAATCTCAAGAAAAACTTTTATAAGGTGATGTTCCATTGGTATATGACCCCCCAAAAACTCTCTAAAATGTATGGGAATGTTTCCAATGTTTGCTGGAAATGTAATAAACAAGAAGGGTAGTTTTATCATATGTGGTGGACGTGCGAGGTTGCAGAGAAATTTTGGTCCCAAATACATATGTTGATGCAGGGTATATTAAAGATACAGGTACCATTGAAGCCAGAATTATTTTTGTTGGGGATATTGGATTTACAAATAGAAAAGCACCTTGTCAGAATTATACAATATATGATCACCGCAGCAAGACTTCTTTATGCACAATTTTGGAAAACTCAGACTTTACCAACGATACAAGAATGGTTGTTAAAATTGATGGATATGGCAGAAAATGACAAATTGGCTTGTTTGTTGAAAGAAAACTTAAGTTGTTATTATCTCAAAGAGTGGAAACCATTACTGGATTATTTACGAAATGCAGGAGGGGCAAAGCTTACATGGGGATTTGAAGATTAGATTGTAAATATAATAGGATATATTAGACAAAGAATTATTTCTATATATTGTATGAAAAACGAGTACTTAGGATAGATTCTTATGTTCTTAGGACCAGAGATAGATTGGAAGTTATTTATCTTTCATACTTTTTTTTGTTCTATTACTTTACTATACTTTTTCTTTTCTTTTTCTTAATTTTGTATTTCTATTTCCTTTTCTATTTCTCAGTTTTAATTATGTATTTAAAATTTCAATAAAAATTCATAAAAAATAAAAAAAAATCAATTGGTCATGGTGGCTTCACTGTACTTGGAAAAAGCCTTTAAAATGGTCTAAATTAATTTTTTTTGATAAAAATTGATTCCTTTTATTAGTTAGATAAAAATATGGTATTGTAATACTTCAGCTATAATTGTAAGTGGGATTGCTTCTTTACCTATTAAGAATTTTTGTAGAAGAATCAAGAATGTCCCTAATCTCCTCTTATATTTAATTTGGTTTTGAATTATTGGCCTGTTTTATTAGGCTATCTATTTATATTTTAGGTATTAAGGTGGCTGAAGTTGAACATAAATTATTTTTCTATACAGATATTTTGGATTTTATTGATAAGTAATGAGATTCTTTGCCTAAATTTGTAGTTATTGTACAATAGTTTGGCAAATTATTAAATTATAGATTAACTGAAATAACTCCATATACTTCCAAATGGATCTAAGGTGTCTACAATTGAAAAAAAAAGCCTTGGCTTTTCTTTATTATATGAATTCTAAGCTAATTGGAACAACAATATCTTTGTTAAATATGTCAAATTGTATAATGCAAATTATCAATATAAATATATAGTAGGATTGAAAATTCAAGGACTTTATGTGGATGAATATAGATTTTAAAATAAATATTACTTTGGATTAATATCTATCTGATATAGGCAGGAGAGTAATTCTTTTAACTGAAATTCAATTTTTTTTGCCAGCTCCAAAGTCAGCAAAACGTATTTGGAACATTTGGAGTTAAAAGTTTAATTCTGAACCTTGTTCACATGAAAAATGAGTACTTTGAAATAATTCTACTTTTAAAAATGGCAGGCAAATGCTTTTTTTTTTAAGTGCTTGGGCAGAAAATGGTATTAATACCCCAGATCAGCTTACTGTTACCATTCCTTCAAAACTTTTTGTGTTCAAAGAGTTTGAATTGCCTATAACTTTAATAGCACTATATTCAGTTAACTCACCTTCTGATTTCTCAGTTTGGACCTGATGTATTAGCTGTTTATGAACCCCCCTCTCCCAATTGTTATATTGGAAAGTGTTTTGGAAGTGTCAAAATCTACAGTTTACTTCGAAAGACACCTAAAGAGTATTACTAAGATAAATGCTGGTAATCTGCAAAAATGTTGAAATGAAGAGTTGGAATATCCTATTTAAAAAAAAAAAAACCAAGAGGCTTGTGTTTTAAATAATATTAACTACAATGGTTTCAATCTTAAAATGATACTAATTTATTTATTTTATTTATTTATATTTCAAATTTATTCACTGCCCATCTCATTCAAAGAGTGACTCTGGGTGGTTTACAATAAAACAAGAATAAATAATTGTTAAAATATAATAAAACACTATTCTTAAATAGCAATATAGTCCAAGATATTTCTATTTAAGAATATTGAGATAGGTTTTAAAATATTATTTTTTATGTTCATTGGACATCTCAGTGGATGTTGAAAGGCTGGGTGACAATCTTTTCATGCTGAAGATGTGATATATTTGACATCCATGATTTGGAGTTAATTGTCCTGTTGTGACTGAATAGTCATTTTATTTATTTATTTATTTATTTATTTATCATGTTTCTTCACCACTCATCTCATATTTGCAATGACTCTGAGCAGTTTAAAAGCAAATTAAAATAAAATATTAAAATATTGTTAAAACTGATACAGTATAAAATATAAATACATATAAATATAAGAAATATAAAATATATAAAGTCCAAGATGGTAAATAACATTCTCATTATTGGCCCCATCAAGGTGCCAACCACCCCCTATGATTGGCTATCCTCCTTCCCACCCCAAGTGAGGTGGCATAACCATGTCTTCACCCCCTTCTGGAAGGCCAGGAGAGTGGGGGCCAGCCTCACCTTTTGAGGTAACTTATTCCAGAGGGCGGGGGCCATGGCAGAGAAGGCCCTCTTCCTGGACCCTGCCAACTGACAATCTCTCATGGACAGGGTCTGTAACATGCCCTCTCTGCCTGACTGGGTGGGATGGGTCAATGTAATGCGGGTGAGGCAGTCCCTCAGGTAACCTGGACCCATGCCATGTAGGGCTTTAAAGATGATAACCAACACCTTGAATTGGACCCAGAGGCAAACTGGCACCCAATGCAGCTCATGCAGCAAAGGTGTTATATCTGCCCTCTTTGGGACTCCTAAAACTGCTCATGTGGCTGCATTCTCAACCAGCTGTAGCTTCCAGATACTCTTCAAGGGTAGCCCCATGTAAAGTGCATTGCTATAGTCTATGCAGGAGATGACCAGGGCATGAGTGACTGACTGCAGGGTCTCCTGATCCAGGAAGGGGCATAGCTGGCACACAACATGAAGTTGTGCGAAGGCTCCCCTGGCCATGGCTGCCACCTGCTCTTCAAGCAGGAGTTGGGAGTCCAGGAGAACCCCCAGGTTCCATACCGGATCTGTCTGGGGCAGTGCAACCCCATCCAGAGCCAAAGATGGTAAATTCCTGGATGCCAAGGAGCCCCCAACAGCCACTGCATCTTACCAGGGTTATGCTGAAGCCTGTTGTTCCCCATCCAGACCACTAAAGCCTTCAGGCACTAAGAGAGGGTGGTCACAACATCACTTAAGTCACCCAGGATGGAGATGTATAGTTGAGTATCATCAGCATATTGATGATACCTCATCCCATGGCGACAGATGATCTCACCCTGTGGTTTCATGTAGATGTTAAAAAGGAGCAGAGAGAGTACCAAACCCTGCAGCACCCCACAAAGGAGGGGCCGTGGGCCGGATCTCTTGCTCCCTATCAACACTGATTGGCACCGACCCTGGAGGAAAGAGATGAAGCAGCGCAAACTCTCTGAGCCGACCCAAAAGGATACCATGGTCAATGGTATCAAAAGCCTCTGAGAGGTCAAGAACAGCAAGGATGGATGCACTGCCTCCATCCCACTCCCACCAGAGATCCAAAAGTGCAACCAAACCTGTTTCTGTCCCATATCCAGGCCTGAAACCTGACTGGAAAGGGTCCAGATAATTCATTTCATCCAGGATCCTCTGGAGCTGCAATGCCACCACTTTCTCAACCACCTTCCCTAAAAAGGGAAGGTGGGAGACTGGAAAAAAATTGTCCAGCATAGTGGGATCCAGTGATGTTTTCTTGAGGAGGGGGTACACCAGCACCTTTTTAAAGGCAGCTGGAAACACTCCCTCCCTCAAGGATGAATTCACCATCTCCTGGACCCACCCACACATCACCTCCTGAGCTGCCTTCACCAGCCAGGAGTGACAAGGATCTGATTGACAGGTGGTGGCATTTATAGTCCAGAGAACCCTGTCCACTTCCTCAGGCCCAACAGGGTCAAACTGTTCCCAGATAACTGGGTAAGTATGCTCCCCAGGAACAACCTAAGAGAAAGCTTTATACATGGACTTCACCAGATGGACAACACCAAAATCAGATTGATGATCACGAACTTCTTATTGCACAATTTAGGATCAGACTAAAGAGATTAGGGAAGACCCACAGATCAGCTAGATATGAGCTCACTAATATTCCTAAGGAACATGCAGTGGAGAGATTTAAGGGACTGGACTTAGTAGATAGGGTTCCGGAAGAACTCTGGACAGAAGTTTGCAACATTGTTCAGGAGGCGGCAACAAAATACATCCCAAAGAAAGAGAAAACCAAGAAGGCAAAATGGCTGTCTGCTGAGACACTAGAAGTAGCCCAAGAAAGAAGGAAAGCAAAAGGCAACAGTGATAGGGGGAGATATGCCTAATTAAATGCAAAATTCCAGAGGTTAGCCAGAAGAGATAAGGAATTATTTTTAAACAAGCAATGCGTGGAATTGGAAGAAGACAATAGAATAGGAAGGACAAGAGACCTCTTCCAGAATATTAGAACCATCGGAGGTAAATTCCAGGCCAAAATGGGTATGATCAAAAACAAAGATGGCAAGGACCTAAGAGAAGAAGAAGAGAACAAGAAAAGGTGGCAAGAATATACAGAAGACCTGTATAGGAAGGATAACAATATCGGGGATAGCTTTGATGGTGTGGTCAGTGAGCTAGAGCCAGACATCCTGAAGAGTGAGGTTGAGTGGGCCTTAAGAAGCATTGCTAATAACAAGGTAGCAGGAGATGACGGCATCCCAGCTGAACTGTTCAAAACCTTGCAAGATGATGCTGTCAAGGTAATGCATGCTATATGCCAGCAAATTTGGAAAACACAAGAATGGCCATCCGACTGGAAAAAATCAACTTATATCCCCATACCAAAAAAGGGAAACACTAAAGAACGTTCAAACTATCGAACAGTGGCACTTATTTCACATGCCAGTAAGGTAATGCTCAAGATCCTGCAAGGTAGACTTCAGCAATTCATGGAGCGAGAATTGCCAGAGGTACAAGCTGGGTTTAGAAAAGACAGAGGAACTCGGGACCAAATTGCCAATATCCGATGGATAATGGAAAAAACCAGGGAGTTTCAGAAAAACATCTATTTCTGTTTTATTGACTATTCTAAAGCCTTTGACTGTGTGGACCATAACAAATTGTGGCAAGTTCTTGGTGGTATGGGGATACCAAGTCATCTTGTATGCCTCCTGAAGAATCTGTATAACGACCAGCTACCAACAGTGAGAACAGACCACGGAACAACGGACTGGTTTAAGATTGGGAAAGGAGTATGGCAGGGCTGTATCCTCTCACCCTACCTATTCAACTTGTATGCAGAACACATCATGCGACATGCTGGGCTTGAGGAATCCAAGGCTGGAGTTAAAATCTCTGGAAGAAACATTAACAATCTCAGATATGCAGATGATACCACTTTGATGGCTGAAAGCGAAGAGGAACTGAGGAGCCTTATGATGAAGGTGAAAGAAGAAAGTGCAAAAGCTGGCTTGCAGCTAAACCTCAAAAAAACCAAGATTATGGCAACCAACTTGATTGATAACTGGCAAATAGAGGGAGAAAACATAGAGGCAGTGTAAGACTTTGTATTTCTAGGTGCGAAGATTACTGCAGCTGCTGACTGCAGTCAGGAAATCAGAAGATGCTTAATCCTTGGGAGAAGAGCAATGACCAATCTCGATAAAATAGTTAAGAGCAGAGACATCACACTGACAACAAAGGTCCGCATAGTTAAAGCAATGGTGTTCCCCTTAGTAACATATGGCTGCGAGAGCTGGACCATAAGGAAGGCTGAGAGAAGGAAGATCGATGCTTTGGAACTGTGGTGTTGGAGGAAAATTCTGAGAGTGCCTTGGACTGCAAGAAGGTCAAACCAGTCCATCCTCCAGGAAATAAAGCCAGACTGCTCACTTGAGGGAATGATATTCAAGGCAAAACTGAAATACTTTGGCCACATAATGAGAAGACAGGACACCCTGGAGAAGATGCTGATGCTAGGCTGAGTGGAGGGCAAAAGGAAAAGGGGCCGACCAAGGGCAAGGTGGATGGATGATATTCTAGAGGTGATGGACTTGTCCCTGGGGGAGCTGGGGGTGTTGACGACTGACAGGAAGCTCTGGCGTGGGCTGGTCCATGAAGTCACAAAGAGTCGGAAGCGACTAAACAAATATACAACAAATGCTCCCCAGGCATTTCCACAGGCTATGCTGCATGCTTGGCATCCAACTTGGAATGGATCCAAGTGATTTTTATCCTACAGATGCCCAGAAAACTCCTGTACACAGCCCTGTAGATGAGTTACTAGATCCACCCTCCCCAGAATGCATCAGGTGATCTTAAAGAGGGCCATTGGATCAAATTCTGTGGATGCAATAAGAGCGGAGAAATATTATTTATTTTATTTATTTATTTGTTTATTTGTAATCTCGCCTTTATTATTTTTATAAATAACTCAAGGCAGCAAACATACCTAATACTCCTTCCTCCTCCTATTTTTCCCACAACAACCCTGTGAGGTGAGTTGGGCTGAGAGAGAGAGACTGATCCAAGATCACCCAGCTGGCACTGCTCTTACTACCACAAGGTAGGCCTTAATAACAGCTCTAGCTTGTATTTGGTCAGGTTTGGTCCTTGTCTTCCTCCAGTGGTGCTCTAGACATCTCTTAATCCTCTTCAGAACCCTCAACTTCTCCATAAACCGCAGTGACTGTCAGGTTTGATGGGACCAGAGGGGTTGCACAGGTGCGATCCTGTCCAAGGCCCCTGCTATCTCCCTATTCCAGGGAGCAGCCAGGGCCTCTGCTGGACCATGCAGCAGATCTTTGGGTATAACACCCAACTCCCTCTGCAACCCCATCAGGTCCATCAGTCGCCGAGGGCAGACCAATCAAATGTACCCTGCAGAGGGGGGTAGCATAGGAGAATCTTAAGGTCACCAGGGCATGATCTGACCATGACAAGGGGGACAGATGTAACTCTGTAACTGTCATGTTCACTGATTCAATGTAGTTTATACATCGTAACGTTTCACATGCCATGGCGCTGACGCGCATTTTTGTTTAGGAGGGAGCTGCTGTGAAACCTTGTACCAAGCTCTGTATGTGAAATCAGTACAATGGAATGTCTTTGGGCTATATTATCTGTTCAAGGCCTTTTCCCACAGACCATCAGAAACCGTTAGGAGCACCTGGGATTGTGAACTTGAGAAGATTCTATGGGGGGAAGGATTTCATTTGCACCGAGGGTTTTTAGTTTGAATTTGGTGTGCTTTCATCATTCTCAGCTTTCTCTGTGATCCTGCATACTATTCTTTAATAAATCAGATATCTTTGAATTCCTGCTCATGAGTCTGATGGTGTTTTAGAATAGGCAACCTTTACATAAAGCTGAGAATCCCCAAGTTGTACCGTTAGCTCCTACCAAGATCAATCTCTTGTGAGGGAAAATAGTTAACGATGGCTGAGTCAAAATCCATGACTGGGGGACTCGAGGAGACGTTAGCTTGATGCCCAAGTCAACGGTCAAGAGCGGAGAACTGGATCTCACCCCAGAACCTTCAGAATCCCGAGACCTCTCAAGGGAGCAATTGAGTTCCAAGTCTGATGCAGAGGAATCTGACAATGGGAAAGAGCCAAAGCAACCAGCACCCAGCGAATTGCTCACAGAGTTGATCACCTTGGATGAAGTGGGGGAACCCCAACCAGGGACATCGGGGACGACCTGGAAGTATCGGTTCCCGCTAACCCCAGTCAAAGAATCTACTATGGTGTCAACTGAGAGGAACCCAGGCATGCAAAGGAAAGGGGACTCTCAAACCCCTGAGAGACTAAGAGTGATGGAAGCCAAATTACGACCTAGAGTTTAAAGCTCTGGCTGGGAAAATCACTGACTGGTCTGAGTCCACTCTAATAGAATGGTTTAAAGAGGGACTCAACCGGGACGTCCTGCATTGGGCGTTGTGTAGAAACGACCCCGAGTCATTGTATGACTGGATCTGTCTGGCAGGCAAGGCCGAGCATGCTCAGCATACCTTCATGCAAACTAGAAAATCTGAGAAACCACCCGCCACCATGAGGGGACCCCGAAGTGCTGCAACTGCTGCCTGGCCAAGCTATAGAGCCTGGGATGAGGAGAAGATCGGTGCTACGTGAGGGGTCAGTGTCTCCGATGCAGAAAGGAGGGCCATCAAGCAGCTGATTGCCCAAAAGCCAAAGCTGGAGATCGAGCAGGGAAGCCACTGGCCAAATTGCCCCCCCCCCCTCGCGGCGAATGACAGCAGCCAAAGGGACAGCCGACACTGAGGAAGTAATCTACTTCTCGGGAGAGGCTGAAGACGACTCTAAGGAGCCGGCAGAAAATGCCAGCCACCTGCCATGAAGAACGCTTGCGGGCAGGTGGAAGAGGATGGGTGCGAAGATGCTATGGTGAGTGCTGACTGTCCCACTTTAGCAGTAAAAGTGAAATTGTGTTCCCGCACAAAAACTACAGAGTTATGGGCTTCAGTTGACTCTGGGTGTTCCAGGTGTTTAATCCACCCTGATCTGGTTGCTGCTTTGGATCTGCCTAGTTTCCCCCTCCAGCAGCCTTTGATCTTCACACAGTTGGATGGTTCAATGGTGGGGTGGGGGGGCGGCAACCCATTTCACTGGAACTGTGACAATGCAAATGGGCAGCCACCGTGAGACTTTGAAATTCGTTGTAGCACCTGTTGGCAATCCCTTGGTAATCCTGGGGATCCCCTGGTTGACCTATCGAAGCCCCTATATAAACTGGGAGCACAGAACTGTGACTTTTAAATATGAATTTTACCAAGCTCCTACAGCGGAGATAGTTGCACGTGTGGGGGTTGGAAGGGCAGCGATCGCCACGCCGCACCCTAACTTGCCACATTTAGAAGGCTTGCCTGATCAATACCAAGACTTTGCAGACGTATTTGGGGAGATGGAAGCAGACCAGTTACCCCCCCACTGGAAAACTGACTGTGCAATAGAGTTGGTCCCCAGTGCTCAATTGCCCAAGCCAAAAATTTATCCAATGACTCAGAAGGAGCTCGAGGCATTACGGAACTTCATTGACAAAAATCTGTCAAAGGGGTTTATTGAACCTGCTAATTCCCCAGTTGGGGCTCCTGTGTTATTACGGGAAAAGAAAGATGGCACGCTTCGACTCTGTACAGACTATCGCAGGTTAAATTGCATCTCTATTGTCAACAAGTACCCTCTGCCCCTCATGAAGGACATGTTAGCTCATTTGTCAAAGGGCAAGATTTTCTCCAAGCTCGATCTTCAGGAAGCCTACTTCCGCATTCGCATAAAAGCTGGAGATGAGTGGAAAACTGCTTTTAATTGCCCACTAGGATTGTTTCAGTACAAAGTCCTCCCTTTTGGGTTGGCAGGGGTGCCCGGAGTCTTCATGCAATTGATTAATGAAGTATTACATGAGTATTTGTTTAAAGGGGTCCTGGTTTATTTAGATGATGTTCTCATTTACACTGAAACCGAGGAGGAACAGAAACACCTCCTCAGACAGGTGTTACGCAAACTTTGAGATGCCAAACTCTATGCCAAACTTCCTAAATGTGAGTTTCACAAAACCCAACTTGACTATCTGGGCTATCGAGTGTCTGACCGGGGTACACAAATGGACCCTGCAAAAATTCAGGCGATTCTAAGTTGGGAACGTCCCCGCACCCAGCGGCAATTACAAAGTTTCCTAGGGTCCAGCAATTTCTATCTGCAATTTATCCAAGGGTTCACTGAGATTGCTCTGCCCCTCACTGATTTACTCTGTACCAAGGGCTTGGGGGAGACACACACAGTGAAAAACCCTGGGGCAGTGCTGAATTGGACACCTGAATGCCAGGCAGCATTTGAGAAATTAAAAACCCTTTTCACTGCTGAGCCTATTCTACAGCACCCTGATCTTGAATGCCCCTTTGTGGTCCAAGTTGATGCTTCTGACTCCTCTACTGGGGCTATTTTGTTACAAAGGGATTTAGAAAATCACTTAAAACCCTGCTCTTATCCATCCAGGAAATTTTCTGACACAGAATGCCATTGGCATGTTTGGGAAAAGGAGCCGTTTGCTGTAAAAGCAGCTTTAGAAACCTGGTGCCATCTCCTTGAAAGCGCTAAATGCCCTTTCGAGGTTTGGACTGATCACAGGAATTTGGAAGCCCTCTGCACCCAATGACGTCTCAGCCCTAAACAGATTCGCTGGGCTCAGTTTTTCAGCTGCTTTAACTTCCAATTAAAATTTATTCTAGGAAAGAAAAACTTTCTGGCCGATGCTTTGTCACGTTTACCTCAGGACCTTGACCAGGTAGCAGATGTGGTTGGGACTGTTCTCACTGAACCACAACTGGGCTTGGTTGCGGTCACTCGGAGCCAGACCCGTGCGCAGGCAACCCCGCCCCCAGCCCAGTCTGGGAAGCGGAAAGTGCAAGTTCCTTGTCAGTTACAGAAGGACTTTCTCCAGGCACTGAAATCTGACACTTGGTTGCTAGCTAATAGAGACAATGTTTCTTTTGAAAACGGTCTGGCATGGGTGGAACACCGCCTTTATGTGCCTGAAACTTTAAGAGTTGATGTTTTGCAGCATTCCCATGATAAACTGTTGGACACTTTGGTTTTGTCAAAACCTTGCATTTGGTTTGCTGTCAATTTTGGTGGCCAACCTTAAGATGTGATGTAAAAGACTATGTTGCTTCCTGTCCTTCTTTGTGCCATGTCAAAACGAAAAGGGGGGAAACCACAGGGGCTTCTACAGCCTGTAGCCTGCCCATCCCACCCCGGGATGAGATTTCTATGGATTTCATTGTGGACCTACCTCCCAGTCAGAAGAAAACTGTCATTTGGGTTTGTAAAAGATTTTTTCTCTAAACAAGCTCATTTCATTCCATGTGCATCCATCCCGTCAGCCCCACAATTGGTGCGCCTATTTCTCCACCACATCTACCGCCTCCATGGTAGCCCCTCCCGTTTGATCTCTGACCGCAGCACACGGTTTACTTCCCAATTTTGGAAATCATTTCTAAAATTGATTGGCACCAAACAAGCACTATTCACATCGTCCCATCCTCAGACTGGTGGTTCTACTGAGATCTTAAACTCCACTCTTGAACAGTTTCTTAGAGCATACATTAACGACCATCAGGACAATTGGGTGGAGTTGTTACCTTTTGCTGAAGTTGCTTACAACAATGCTGTGCATCAAAGTACCGGACAAACCCCTTTTCGTGTGGTTTCTGGTCACAACTTTGTTCCCATCCCTGAACTGCCACAGCCCCCTTCCCAAACATGTTCTGTGTCTGACTAGGCTGTTAAACTGTCTGATTCCTGGCCAGTAATTCAACAGGCTTTAGCTGACGCCCAGGCTGCTTACAAATCTCAAGCTGATAAGCATCGCTTTTTACAACACAACTTCAAAGTTGGGGATCAGGTGTATTTATCTACTAAATTCATCAAATCACCACAACCCTCTAAAAAACTTGCTCCCAAATTCATTGGTCCTTTCCCTATTGTTGTTCTTGTCAATCCAGTTACTGTTAAATTGGAACTGCCTCACAATTTGAAACACTTGCACCCTGTTTTCCATTGCAGCTTGCTTAAGCCTGTGTACCACTCTCCACGTTGGCACCCTCAACCTCCTCCTCCTGCTCCAATTATGATTGACAGCCAACAACACTTTGAAGTCAAGGACATCACTGATTCTCGCAAGCTTTGAGGCACCCTGCAGTATCTGGTCCAATGGAAACACTTTCCTCATCTTGAATGGGTGTCTGCCCACCATGTTAACACTCCTGATTTAGTTAACCATTTCCACCTTGCTTACCCTTTGAAGCCTGCTGCTTAATGTGTTCTTTATTTGGGGGGGGGCAGTATGTCATGTTCACTGATTCAATGTAGTTTATACATCGTAATGTTTCACATGCCATGGCACTGACGCGCATTTCTGTTTGGGAGGTTGCTGCTGTGAGACCTTGTACCAAGCTCTGCATGTGAAATCAGTACAATGGAATGTGTTTGGGTTATGTTATCTGTTCAAGGCCTTTTCCCACAGACCATCAGAAACCGTTAGGAGCACCTGGGATTGTGAACTTGAATAGATTCTATGGGGGGAGGGATTTCATTTGCACTGAGGGTTTTTAGTTTGAATTTGGCACACTTTCATCATTCTCAGCTTTCTCTGTGATCC